>NC_061514.1:357344605-357393497 GCF_022539505.1 Lolium rigidum
AGGCGCGCGGTGGCCAGGGAGGCGACGCGAGGGAGGCGGTGGCGCGTGGAGCTGCGGGCTCCTCCCGGCGAGGCGCTGCCGGAGGGCCGACAAGGGGGGGAGGGTTAGGAGCGCGCTCACCTGCGGGCAACGGCGACGGCGCGTGGAGCCGCAGGCGACGGCGCGGGCGACGGTGGCATGGCGTGGCGCGGGGAGCTGCGGGCGATGGCGACGTCGGCGGCGCGTCGAGCTGCGGGCGATGGCGACGGTGGCGGCGCGTGGAGCTGCGGGTGACGGCGCGGCGGCTTGGCGTCTGTGGGCGTCTTGGCCGCGCGCGCCTATGTTAAGTGCATGGGAGGACCTTTGGTACCGGTTGGTACCACCAACCGGTACGAAAGACCTTTCGTACCGGTTGGTGGTACCAACCGGTACCAAAGGTTTTTTTTTTTTTGTTTTCTTTTACTGTTTTCTTTTCTTTTGCTCTTTCTTTTCTATTTCTTTTTTCTTTTCTGTTTCTTTTTTCTTTTCTGTTTCTTTTCTTTTATGTTTTTTTCTTTTCTTTTTATTTTCTATTTCTTTTCTTTTCTGAGTTTTCTTCGTCTGTTTCCCTTTCTTCTTACTGCGACGCAACCATGGACAATCTTCATTGTTTAAGATGATGCTTGGGTCAATTTTTACCTTGAAGGGTGGAATATCGTCAAACTTATTATAATCTTCTGACATGTCCGTCTTGTCCTCTACTCCCACGATGTTTCTTTTTCCTGAAAGAACTATGTGCCGCTTTAGCTCATCGTATGATGTGTCCTCTTGCCTTTCTTTTCTTTTTTTCGGTTTGCTAGACATGTCCTTCACATAAAAAACATGAGCCACTTCACTGGCTAGGACGAATGGTTCGGTGTCGTACCCTATATTCTTGAAATCCACTGTAGTCATTCCGTACTGTGGGTCTACCTGTACCCCGTCTTTCAGGTTGAACCATTTGCACCGGAACAAAGGGACCTTGAAATTAGGTCCATAGTCAAGTTCCCATATCTCCTCTATGTACCCATAATATGTGACCTTGTTCCCATTACCATCTTCTGCATCAAAGAGGACACCACTGTTTTGGTTGGTGCTCTTTTTGTCTTGGGCGAAAGTGTAAAATGTGTTCCCATTAATCTCGTACCCTTGAAAAGTCGATATAGTAGAAGATGGTTGCTTGGCCAACAAGTACAGCTGCTCATCATCGGTGACATTCATGAGACGTGTTTGCAACCAACCGCCGAAAGTCTTCATGTGTTATCCATCAATCCAATCTTCACGTTGCTCCGGGTATTTAGAGCGTAAGATATCCTTGTGTTCCTCTTTGTACGGAGCCACCAAGATGGAATTATGTAGAACTGTTTAGTGTGCTTGAGTGAAAGAATGTCCGTCCATACCCGTTGCTGATTTCTTTCCTAGCGTGCCTTTTCCACGCAGTATCCCCTCATAGCGCGATTCAGGAACACCGATCGGCTTAAGGTCAGGAATAAAGTCAACACAAAACTCAATGACCTCCTATGTTCCATAGCCCTTGGAGATGCTTCCTTCTGGCCTAGCACGGTTATGAACGTACTTCTTTAAGACTCCCATGAATCTCTCAAAGGGGAACATGTTGTGTAGAAATACAGGACCGAGAACGCCAATCTCTTCGACCAGGTGAACTAGGAGATGTGTCATAATATTGAAGAAGGATGGTGGGAACACCAACTCGAAGCTGACTAGACATTGGACCACATCCTTCTGTAAATTTTGTAGAGTAAGTGGATTGATCACCTTCTGAGAAATTGCATTGAGGAACGCAATAGCTTCACAATGGGTACTCGAACATTTTCCGGCAGAAGCCCCCTCAATGCAACCGGAAGTAATTGTGTCATAATCACGTGGCAGTCATGAGACTTTAGGTTTTGAAACTTTTTCTCCGACATGTTTATTATTCCCTTTATATTCGACGACTTCAAAAAAGATCTCCTTCTCCTCTTTGGTAAGAGTGTAGCTGGCAGGACCTTGATACTTCTATGGATTCAGGTTGTTTCCTTCGTGGATACTTTGCTGGTCCTGCCGTGCATCCGGTGTATCTTTTGTCTTCCCATACACGCCCAAGAACTTTAGCAGGTTCACGCAAAGATTTTTCGTCACGTGCATCACGTCGATTGCAGAGTGAACCTCTAAGAATTTCCAGTAGGGTAGCTCCCAAAATATCGACTTCTTCTTCCACATGGGTACGTGTCCGTCAACATCATGCGGAACAGATTGTCCGCCTGGACCCTTTACAAAGATCACTTTTAAATCCTTGACCATATCATATATAACTTCCCCGATGAGGGCGGGTAGGCTTCGTTCGGTTATCCGCCTCACCTCCGAAATGCTTTCCTCTCTTTCTTACGTGATGTTGTTTTGGAAGAAATCGATGATGCCCCGGGTACACATTCTTGTTTCCCAAATAATTACTTGTCGAGTCTCACCTAAACAGTGTGTGCATGCATTGTATCCCTTGTTTGACTGCCCTGAAATGTTACCAAGAGCAGGCCAATCATTGATGGTTACAAATAACAACGCTCGTAGGTTAAATTCCTTTTGTTCGTGCTCATCCCACACGGGTACACCTTCGTCACGCCACAACTCTAAAAGTTCTTCAACCAATGGCCTCAGGTACACATCAATGTCGTTGCCGGGTTGCTTCGGGCCCTGGATGAGCACTGGCATCATAATGAACTTCCGCTTCATGCACAACCAAGGAGGAAGGTTATAGATACATAGAGTCACTGGCCAGGTGCTATGACTGGAGCTCGCTCCCGAAAGGATTAAAGCCATCCGTAATTAGACCAAATCTTAAGTTCCTTGCGTCATCTGAAAATGACTTGAACTCTCCGTCGATTTTTCTCCACCTGCGACCCGTCGCCGGGGTGTCTCAAGCATCACATCTTTCTTACGGTCCTCTTTGTGCCATCGCAACAACTTGGCATGCTCTTTGTTCCGGAACAAACGTTTCAATCGTGGTATTATAGGAGCATACCACATCACCTTTGCAGGAACCCTCTTCCCGGGGGTGGACTCGCCCTCAACATCGCCGAGGTCATCTCGCCCGATCTTATACCTCAATGCACTACATACCGGGCATGCATTCAAATTCTCGTACTCCCCGCGGTAGAGGATGGAGTCATTGATGCATGCATGTATCTTCTGCACCTCTAATCCTAGAGGGCAGACAACCTTCTTTGCTTCGTACGTGCTAGAGGGCAATACGTTCTCCCTCGGAAGCATCTTCTTTATTATTTTCAGCAACTTTTCAAATCCCTTGTCAGAAGTACCATTATCTGCCTTCCACTGCAGCAATTCCAGCGTGGTACCCAGCTTTTTCTGACTATTTTTGCAATTTGGGTACAACAGTTTGTTGTGATCCTCTAACATTTTCTCCAACTTCAACCTCTCCTTTTCATTTCCGCAGTTCATCTTCGCATCAAGAATGGCCCGACCCAAATCGTCATCCGGGTCATCAAAAATCGGCTCATCGAAAATGGGCTCTTCTTCAGCTTCGTCTTCCCCCATTCTACTATCACCGTCTTCAGTGAATAAGGGATAGTTTTCACTATCCTCTTCTTCTTTGTTGTCTTCCAATATAACCCCTCTTTCTCCGTGCTTGGTCCAACAATTATAGTTGGGCATGAAACCGTTCTCCAGCAGGTGGACGTGAAGGGTCTTTGAGGTAGAGTAATCCCTCATATTCTTACAGGATCTACATGGACAATACATGTAACCATTCGACCGCCTGTTTGCCTCAGCCACGTTGAGAAAATAATGCATGCCATTAATGAACTCGGGATGGCACCGGTCACCGTACATCCATTGTCGACTCATCTGCATTTTATATGTATATCAACAATCATTAAGTACACAACATCGTGGATATATGAGTGACCAACTTAATTAATTAATATTCAAGTTCATCACATAAAACTAATTGTTTTTATAAAAAAAGAAGAGGGGCTCACCGAGGTGGTACCGTGCCGGCTAGGGGACGACGCTGGCGATCGACGGCGGTGAGGAGGGGATGATACTAATTAAAACCTACAAAATATACCATAATTTCAGCTCAAATTGCATATAAAAAAATAAAATCCCTAACTTAGGCATTTCATCGAACACCTTGCTGCACTAGAAAAATAGTACGAGTTAAAACTACCAAAGAAATGAGCTAAATTAGGAACGCCGGAAGGAAGGATGATATTGCTAACCCTTGGATAGATGTATGCCGTTAATCTTGTTAAAATGATGGAGAAAAATGAAGATTATTGGAGTGTGAGAGGCGCAAAATATTTGGAAATGTGAGAGAGGATGAGAAGGAAATGAGATGCAGGGAGCTCGGGCAGGGCGGCGCGCGCTGATATAGCACAGACCCTTTAGTACCGGTTCCTTATATGAACCGGTACTAAAGGTGCAGCCCTGGCCCTACCTCCACCTGGAAAATGGGCTCAAACCCTTTCATACCGGTTCGTAACACGAACCGGTATAAAAGAGTCTTAACGAACCGGTATTGATGTCCCACGCATGAAACCGGTACTAAAGGTTTAGATAGATGAGAGATTTTCTACTAGTGCTTATGGTTGAGGTAATAAAGGTCAGATTACAATCACGATTTAATTCTCTTGATAATTCCTAGGTTTGCCTTTGTTGGATCTAATCTAATGCAATGTCTCTTGATCGACGAAAGCTACCCGACATGGCAATGAGATTTCTGGTGCACGGTCACTTAAAATTTCCCTCCCGTCTCAATTTTCTATTCATGTTCTGTTTTCTATTTTTTGGGTAATGCATGTTCACCGCCTTTGTGAGATATATGTTTGTACTACCTTCATTTCAAGGAATAAGGCGTCCTCTTTTTACGTGCTTTTTATTTGACCAAAAAATACTTTAAATATATAAAGATTGTTTGTATGAAATTAGCATTATTAGAAAGTGATTTTCAGTACGGATCCAACTGTGCTAATTATATATAATAAAATTAAAATTTTATTGCTCAATTTTTATGGTCAAAGTTCGTCTTCAAATACGCGTGCGCCTTATTCCTTGAGACGGAGGTAGTATTAGTTTCATTTAAGTCATGAAATACCTACATTTGAATGGAGCTTTTTTTTAGTGTTAGTGTATATGCTGGACATGATATATGATGGCATCTTAGTGTGTTTACTTTACCTGAGCCAAATGAGTATTTGGCAGAATTGCAAAGCATCCACCCTGCAAGCACAGCGTCATCATAAAACAACATATTATTTTTCCCTTCCATGATTATGCTTTATAATGGCACACTATGGTTCTACAAGATGAGTTTCTTGATAATAGATAAATAGTGTATAGTTAGAGGTTTGTTCTTGATCAATGTGCCTCCATTTTTGTCGTCGCACTTTAGATAATCGAGAAATGCATATGTTGGACTGTTCTCATATGACATACTATGGTAGAGAGTGGATTTGGTGTTTAGGGGGTACGTGAGCACCCCCTAACCACTGTTGGATCAACGTTGAGATTCAATTTCTCACTCACGGCCACCATACAGCGTTAGCATCTTTTTTGGCTGTCATCTTTATCTTGGGATATCCCCAAATCGAGTGCCCCCATCTTGCTTGGTGAAAAGATGGAGCAGAGATTGAGTCGCCTTCATCATGGGTGGACTCCAATTCCTCTCCCAGATCGATGAATCCACGAATTCCTCTCCCAATTCCTCTCACGGAGAACTCGAGCAGACACTTGTTTGCGCGGTGGCCGGAACGACACTTGCTTGCGCGGCGGCCAACCTTGCAGCACGCTCGTCGGCAACGGCCACCCCCTGTCGCGCGCTCATCGGCGGTGACCGCTTCCTCCGCGGCCGTGCCTCCCTCCGCCGCATCAGCGCTGCCCTCCGCGGTCGTGCCTCCCTGCCGCGCGCAGAGGCCGTGGCTGGAGCGGGGCGGCGAGGCAGGGGATGAATGGGGAGGGCTGCTCCGCGGCGCCTCCCACGGCGGGGATCCCGCGCGCTGGACGCCGGCGGCCGGAACGGGGCGGTCCTTATCCCCTTCTTCCCCAAGATGCAGTCGTCGCTCCATACGAGATCTTGCCCACCACCGCCCCGCATACGAGCCTCAACGTCACCGCCCCGCGCGAGGGCCGCACCAGCCTGCACGCGAGACGCACGAGCCACGGCTTGCTCGCTCGCTGCCGAGCTGCACGACGAGCGACGTGCCAACCCTCCGCCGCCGCAGGACCCAATCAACTCCGCCCCCATTTGGATACCTCCGGCGCGGAGCCTCCATCTTCCTGAGATTTATTTCTATCTGATTCCGCTCGTGGCAGAACCGTTTGACGGTGGTTGCAGGTGGTCAGCGCTAGAGAACGTCCACGCACGGACGACGTCCGCGCCTTTCCTCTTCAGCGCTGCTATCCATCTTAGCAAGAACAGGAGTGCGGGGAACCGAGCCGGCGCCGGTGGTCGGTGAGCGCCGGAGTGAGGGGAAAATGGGCAGCAGCGATGGTCGGACCTAGGGGACCTCTACCACCACTGCTCTCCCATTGAAGAACCACAGCTACCACATCCCTCTTCCTCCTGTCTATCCAGCTCCTGCAGTGGAAATCCCTCCCGAATCCGGCCGGGGGTGAGGGTTGCGCGATGTTGCTGCTGCTCTTTCTCCACTTGCTGCTGCTGTTGCGTGATGCAGGTTGAGCGTCTCGCCTCCAGTGATGCAGCGGCAGTGGCGGCGCTTAGCAGGCGAGGCTAAGTTGCGGGCGAACAGTGCATGGGCAAGAGCAGGATGGACGACGGGCAGCTAGGGAGGATAAAGGAAGACAACAGTGGAGGAGGAGGGGGCGTGGTGGTGGGGCACTGTGGAGGAGGACCTAGTGCTAACGGATTAATTGACGGCATTAGACACGTGTCGAACAGCTAGGGGGTGCTCACGTACCCCCCTGATCACTGGGCTTCATCCGTACTATGGTACTAAGTGTTTTCTCTACCGGTGGTGTATTTGCAGGGCCTGAATGTCTGGTACACTTTCTCATGGAAACTTCTCAAAACCATGTAATGTATCATGATCAATAATCTCAGTGTAGGTAGGCAGTCTACAACCGTTGGTCCTTTTAATTGAAAACACACTAATTTTTAGTCTTTCACGCTGTCATAGCATCCATTTGAAAGAAAATTTATTTTTAATATTGATGAGTCTATTTCTGATATTTAAGGCCTAAAAATGAGTTATTGATCTCATACTTATTCACGTCGTATACATATTAACTGTTTAGTAATAGACAGACATGCACAAGTTTACAATCTGATGCATGAGGAAGAGGTATGCCTACCGAATTCAACACATTCGACAGTCAAAGGGAAGAGTGATTTCTCACTCTTTTAAGTGAAGGGAAAAAAAGCCATATACCAGCATCCTACAAGCCTAAATTAAACATGCCATATGCACCACAAGGGAAATAATGCGCCAATAACAAAAGACGGATCATCTAGTTCAGAGCAAGGAGGAAGAGGAGGTCGTGAATAAGGGAGCCGCAGTGGAGACCAACTAGTTGACCCACTCGTTCCCAATCACCTTTGGATTGGCCTTTCGCTTCCGCTTCTTCGTCTTCCACGGGTCATCAGCAGCCTTGACACAGCGACATAGTGGCGCCGGCACCACAATATCCCGCGAACGGCAGACGTACCGCGATAAATAGTCTATAATGCTGCCCGGGGAGGCGAGGAAGTTATATTTCATCCATTGATCCTCTGGCATAAGGAAGACGTCGATCCCCGGCCGGCCCTCGACCTTCCCGTACCTGTCACTACGGCACCTGTAGATTGCATTGGCCTTGATGGATGGGAAGAGCCTGGCGTTCACGGACAAGGTGCGGCCACAGCCCGCGCCACTGTCGCAGACGAAGATGGCGTGCCCGCGCAGGCCGCGCATGGGCACCATCTCGCCTGCGTCCAGATCGACCCGCTGCACCTCGTACGGCTCAGTAATTCTTCTCCCGCTCGGGCGCAGCAAAAGCAGTTCGCCGCCGTTGTCCACTAGATTCGAGTATCCAGACAGCCGATGGAAATCTTCGTCCACCTCGACCCCCACCAGCTTCGGCGGCTGGCCTGGGTGGGCGGCGTCGACCACCTTGATGCCCTCCCTGGTGAGGCAATAGAAGCGGTTCCCGAACGACAGGGCTGTAATGATGGAGTGTTGGAGAGCGGTAATAGAATTAGATCGCATACGGCGGCTCCACCTCTCGGCGTTGGGCTTGGCGACGGCTAGCTCTAGCTCATGGTCGTTGAAGTGCAGCGCCACCGTTGAGCTGTCGGCGAGGCCGGCGTTGAACGCCTGTAGTTTCTTCAGTTTCCTCAACCTAGTGCTCAACTTCCACCTGCTATACGGGCTCTCCGTCGAAGATAGCAGCGAGGTAACGTCCGGGAGGGTCGTGAGCTGCTTGGTGAGCGGGTTGAGGAGGCGGACTTCGCCGGTGCGCTTTCGGCACAGCAGGATGAGGCCTTCGGAGGTGGGCCCGATCACGAAGTGGTGCCGGAGCTTTGGGAGGTCCACCTGGATGCGCTCCCCGGTCGAGACGTTGAGAAAGTCGCGGCGACTGACCCGGCCGGCGAAGACCTCGGGGAGCATAATCCACCGGCGGGGGTGGAACCGGCTGTCGTCCAAGCTGTCGTGCGCGTCCGGAGACGGGGTGCATCGCCGCCAAGAGCGGCACACTGAGCGGAAGCGGAGGTAGCCAGCGACGTCGTCCGCGAGGACTTCCTCGGCGATGAGTGCCGCCGGCCCGTCCGTTAGGTTCGCCCAGTCCCTCCTGCAAGCCACGAGGAATCTGCTTTGTCGGACTTGGGCATCGACTGGAGAAATATGTCTATGTCTTCTCATGGACACGATGATGGATCGATAGAAGAAGAGGAAACAGTACGTACCAGTTCTGCGGGTCGGCGACGTCAGCGCGTGCGTGCTTTGCTCGGCGGGAGCGCGTTTTTACGATCGGGGTGTTACGCGCCGCCACCATGTTTGGCAAGGCTTTGCCGTGCTTTCGTCGCGCAGGACACGGCAGGATTGGGACTTAGGGCATTAATTTGGACTGGTGATCTAATTGCGGTGGTTTTGTTGCATGATTTGGAAGCGAATCCTTTGGAACTCCAAACCGAGGCCCAGCCCATCGGGCGAATAGCTCCTATGCGACGTCGTTGGAGAAACGCGTCCAGAATGCGACGTTGTTGGTGGAAATAGCTCTCGTGCGACAGCTAAGATGGCCCAAATAGCCTATGTGCGACAGTCGGCCCGAACACAGGTTAGTGGTAGTATTATGTGATCGTCGCGGGTCCCACAACTTATACACATCAGCCGAGGGGCCTCAAGCACCGGTCCCACAACTTATACACATCAGCCGAGGGGGCCTCAGCGCGGGACCCACCAGCTTGTCCACGTCACGGCGTGGGACCCACAACTAACGATAAAACAGAGCCGCCACTCCCCGGAGCCATCCAACGCCACCATTTCGACCGTTGCCCGCATCTTCCACCCCTCTCCCCTCTTCTTCTCGAGCTCCGGCGACAAATCGCGGCGGCAGATGTCGAGCGCTTCATCCTCCCAATCCCGCTGGCCGCAATATGGTCCAGTGCCGATGATGAGTTGCCCGGATTGCCCCCGTACCGCCCCCCTGAAGCGGCGTGCCACCATGTCCGACACGCACGGCAATCTTGGGCGCGAGTATGTCAAGTGCGACAGCAAGCCAGAGCTGGGGAAGGTCAGATCTTGGTTATGCCTATCCCAATTTCATTTTGGTGTGTCCAATTTCTGCTTTTTGTGCCGATTTGGGGATTAGGGTTCATATTTCCGATTTGGGAATTAGGGTTCATCGTTCGATTTGGGAATTGGTTTCGGGATCTACGCAATTGCAAGCATTTTGAGTGGTTGGACGAGTACATCGATAGGATTCAAGGTCAAGGCGCATCCCCGGGGCTGATGTTGGACAGATCCGTAGCTCCCACCACCGGCGGGCTTGCTTCAACCGTTGGGAATGGGGAAGAATTCAAGGTAGCTGAGTTGAATGAGCTGAAGCGGATGCACAAGCAGATAAAGAAACTCGTGGTTCTGAAGAAGCAGGATAATATGATGGCTGCATTCTTTTATATTTGTGTAATTGCTCTTGGGATTGCTTATGTGCTGATCATTAGTCGATAGACGATGCAGTTAGATATGAATGACAGGGCACCCCTGTTTGATTTCCATCTAGATGACCGTGAAGAATGAGTTGCAATTTAGTTTTTGTGCAATGTTAATTACCGTTCAACGTGCATTGTTTTTGTGATAGAAGAACAAAGTGCATTGTTATGTAGCCTTCAATATAAGGCAATGAGCAAATTGTATTATAAAGTTTTGTAAATAAAATGAGTAACATTCAAATTTGAGCACGTAAAATGAGAAGCAAAAGAAAAAATAAAAAAGAAATAGATGAAAAGAAGTGGAGGAAAAGAGAAGCGGCCTGGGCCTGGCCCGGCCTGTTAAGCTAAATGTAAAGCGGGCTGCGTCTGTAAACGAAAAAAAAAAGGGTAAGGATTGAGACCTAACCCTGTGGCCCGGCCTGTTAAGTTAAATCTAAAGCACGGCCTGGGTTTTTCATTTGATATCACTCTTTTCTCAGTTGTAGATGTTTAAGTGTTAGGATTGAGCAATGTGATGCACAAATGTTTTACCAAATGCATAAATGTTTGACCACATGAAAATTAAATAAAAATACTCATAAAACATGGAAATTAAATAGAATAGATAAAGTGCAAGCACACGGTACAAACTCACACGATACAAACTCACACGATAAAAAACACACACAACGACAATAGATAATAAAAACTAGAAAACATTAAAAGAAGACGCGACGCCGTCATCCTTGGCTCCTCCTTGGCTCCTCCTTGGCTTGGATCCTCCGGTGGTCACTCCTCCTCCTCCTCGATGGTGATGGTGGGCGGGTAGTGGAAGTTGTAGGGGAGGGAGTGCATGTTCCCGAGAGAGGGGAAGATTGCACGGAAATTGGTGAAGATATTGTAGGTTGTGAATGCGATGAACTCGCATCCACACCAAAACACCTTCCCAAGAAGGAAGAAGGCGTCGTGGGGGTTGGACGAAGCGGACGGTGAGGCCGATCCGGAGTTGACCGTTGTCCCCGTCGAAGTACCCGTCGAGGTGGAACATGGGCGGCGCGCCGCGAGGAAGGTTGAGGTGGCGGTAGCCTTGCGAGAGGAATACCTCCGCAAGTTCCCTACCAGATCCTCCACCTAGAAATGGTCCACACACGGAGTTGGTTCTCCACAATGACTCCCACCGGGAACTCGCGCTCGGGGACGGTCGCCGGGAGACGGTAGGTTGGGTGGGTGAACGCCATGGGCTTGGTGGTGGCTAGGGCTAGGGCACGGATAGGACGGTTGCGGCTTGAGAGAAGGAGAGTGGTGAGTGGTGAAGAGGAAGGGGATGGGTGCCCTTAAATAGCCAGAGGAAGGGGAGTGGACGGAGGCATCGTGTGAAAGAGAAGGAGAAGGGGAGGGGGCGTGTGAGAAAATTAAATGGATGAGCATGACCCGTGGTCGTTTGCATGCCCGTGTTTGCTGGAAACGATGGCACGTCTGCCCGCACCGCCCGCCAATGTGTGCTGCGCCCGCTGAAAAGAGAGCACGCCGCCCCGCACCGCGACACCGACGGGCGACACGGGCTCGAGACGTAATAAATAGCTACGGTACTACGCGGGCAGTGGCTGAAAAAAGATGCCCTTCGATTTGCTTGTGTATGTTTGTACATGACCGTTTGCACTTAAAGTAGAGTATTAAGAAAATGAATCGACTAAAATAAAATGAGTTTGTAAAATAGACACGAAAATGAGTTGATTTAAAGAAACTATGTTATGCTTGTATTTGGCAAACACACACGAAAAATGAGTTGAATAAACCAAAATGAGTTTTGGTATGTTTGGATTTGGCAATGACACACAAGCATGATTTGATTTTCAAGAAACTAAATATGTTATTCTTGTATTTGGCAAAGACACACCAAAAAGAGTTGGATAAAACAAAATGAGTTATCATATGTTTGGATATTGCAATGACACACAAGCATGATCTAATTTCAAGAAACTAAGTATGTTATGTTTGTACTTGGCAAAGACACACGAAAATGAGTTAAATAAATCAAAATGATTTTTGTTATGTTTGGACTTGGCAATGACACACAAGCATGATTTGATTTTGAAGAAACTAAGTATGTTATGCTTGTATTTCAGAAAGACACATGAAAAAGAGTTGAATAAAACAAAATCAGTTTTGTTATGACAGACGATAATTAGTTGAATAAAATAAAGTAAGTTTTGTTACCGTTGGTTTTACCGTTGCTCCCCTAGATTCCAATGACACACGGCACACACAGCCCGGCCTCGTATTTTAGGGCCCCGTATTTTATGTGTGCTTTAAAAGGAGTGGCAAGGCTGAGACTAGGAGGCTGCACTCTACAAGACAATAGCTCTGCTGCGACGCTGCATGGGGCATGCATGCCGACGTGGGCGTTCTGCTCGATGGCTCGGTCGGGCGCAGGCTCTCCAGGAGGCGACACGTTTCGGCCCAACGGACAAAAGGATCTGAGCTCAGCCCAAAGAGAGAAAAGATGGCAGCCAATCAGATTCGAGAACTAGTCCTCCCACGGATCACGCTCGCCAGCCCGCGGAATCCTTCTAGAAGCACAGATCGGACGAATGCGGTTGGTCCTCGTGGTTAGGTCGACGGTCCGCATTGGCCGTTAGGGTTAGCTGGCCGACAGATTTGAAATGAGGATAAAAAATTCAAAAAATTCAAAAAAATATGAATCCTGCTCACATTGTCTTCTTATATCATCTAGCAACAACTCAAGTTGATAAACATGGTCTAGATACATTGTAACGAAAAAATCATGTGTACAATGTGATATCTTGAACTCTGCCGTACGAAGTCGAGGATTTGAGAGAAGGGTTTGAACTTTGAATCATGGAATGGAACCAAAACTTGGAAATAGGTTCATTTTGGTGTAAGTAAGAAGGATCCATGCTTCATTTCTCAATTTTGTGTTTTGACCATGTTTTAATGCTAGTCAAACCATAGCTTTGACCAGATTTGAAATGAGGATAAAAAATTCAAAAAAATCCAAAAAAATATGAATCCTGCTCACATTGTCTTCTTATATCATCTAGAAACAACTCAAGTTGATAAACATGGTCTAGATACATTGTAATGAAAAAATCATGTGTACAATGTGATATCTTGAACTCTGCCGTACGAAGTCGAGGATTTGAGAGAAGGGTTTGAACTTTGAATCATGGAATGGAACCAAAACTTGGAAATAGGTTCATTTTGGTGTAAGTAAGAAGGATCCATGCTTCATTTCTCAATTTTGTGTTTTGACCATGTTTTAATGCTAGTCAAACCATAGCTTTGACCAGATTTGAAATGAGGATAAAAAATTCAAAAAAAATCAAAAAAATATGAATCCTGCTCACATTGTCTTCTTATATCATATATCAACAACTCAAGTTGATAAACATGGTCTAGATACATTGTAACGAAAAAATCATGTGTACAATGTGATATCTTGAACTCTGCCGTACGAAGTCGAGGATTTGAGAGAAGGGTTTGAACTTTGAATCATGGAATGGAACCAAAACTTGGAAATAGGTTCATTTTGGTGTAAGTAAGAAGGATCCATGCTTCATTTCTCAATTTTGTGTTTTGACCATGTTTTAATGCTAGTCAAACCATAGTTTTGACCAGATTTGAAATGAGGATAAAAAATTCAAAAAAATTCAAAAAAATATGAATCCTGCTCACATTGTCTTCTTATATCATCTAGCAACAACTCAAGTTGGTAAACATGGTCTAGATACATTGTAACGAAAAAATCATGTGTACAATGTGATATCTTGAACTCTGCCGTACGAAGTCGAGGATTTGAGAGAAGGGTTTGAACTTTGAATCATGGAATGGAACCAAAACTTGGAAATAGGTTCATTTTGGTGTAAGTAACAAGGATCCATGCTTCATTTCTCAATTTTGTGTTTTGACCATGTTTTAATGCTAGTCAAACCATAGCTTTGACCAGATTTGAAATGAGGATAAAAAATTCAAAAAAATTCAAAAAAATTAAAAAAATATGAATCCTGCTCACATTGTCTTCTTATATCATCTAGCAACAACTCAAGTAACATAAGATGATTTAGACAAGGTTGAAAAAAAGTTGCTTAGAAATGGGGTCGTTTACCCTCACCTCGGAGGCCGTTTTTGAACACATCTTTCATTAAACTGATGAAAATGAGTTACTCCACAAAATTGTCCAATTCATTAACAAGTTATAACAAACTAGTGCATAAACTAGTGCATAACATTCAAATAGCATTGCAACATCAAAAATGATGTCAACTTTCAAATTTGGTTCAAATTTGAAATTGGTTCAAATTTGAAATCTATTCAAATTACAAATAATAAGTTTCCACACCATAGCACATAAGTTTAAAACCATTACATCAAACTATTTCTTCGCTTCTTCCTACCACTTCTCATTGCAAGTACCATAGCATAGTTTGTTCATACTCCTGAACTTTTTGCCGCAACCACTAGGCCCCCTCATCTTTTGCACATCCGGCACGGGCACAAGCACATCGGCAGCCATAGGCAAATCTGCACAGGCATAACCTCCCGAGGCACAGTGCACATCAGCAGCCACAGGCACATCCGGCATAACCTCCCCGAGCTTCAGAATTCAGCACAACCTCTAGAACAGGTTCAGAATTCATCATAACCTCCGAACAGGTTCATCCGGCAACTCAATAGTCAAATCTGGTTGAGGCAACGAAGTAGCTCGAAACAGGTTCATCCGGCACCGGTGCATTGACCAAACCGTTTCTTTTCTTTCTATAGCCATTGAGTCTTGGCTTTTTCATTGGCCAAGACTCGTTCAACAACAAGAGGTGGGGCTTTTTCTCCACGCTTCCTCCTTAAAAAAGCATATAAATTGGAACAAGGATATAAATTAGATACTGAAATAAGCAAATGAAACAAGGTACATAAATTGGAGAATTAACATTAACATACTTTGGTTGTACAGGAGTATAACGGCATTTTGGGGAACCAATTCTATGCCCAAGTTCCTCACACAACTTGCACCTGTTTTTGTTACCTTTTTGAGCCCTTTTAGGCTTTTCTCGGTTTTTCCTTTTTCCCCTTCTTACTACAACCCCCTTCTCAAACCAAGCTTTGTATCTCGCTTCTGTTTGGGCCTCCCAGCCTTTCTTTTACTCGGAGGGGGACACAGTGTAAATTCTATATCCACCTCGGTGCCACCGAGATTGGTCGATCAAGGCTGGAATTGGAGTTGCATATGCAGCCTTAAACTTTTGTACTCGAGTAATACTCATGCAAATATGGGTGCATATTTAACCCGGGTTTAGATGCCAAAAAAATTATGGCATGCTCACATGGTTTTCCAGAGTGTGTTGCCACTCTAGGCAAGTGCACTCCTGCAACTCAATGTTTACCACATGCCTCTTGACACTCCTTGCATCTTTAACTTCAGCATCAAATAAGGAGGATTTCTCAACAGATAGATGTGAAAGGTTTCTACTCTTGTTGACCACCTGTTGTACCACTGCTGGAAGCTTGTCCCCTTCCAACATATCACCAAGTCTTCCTCTCAAGTCCCACAAACGCATGATCATGATCCTTATTTGGTCCACCATGTCATGCACAGGCAAATCTTTTAAATCTTTCACTTTATTGTTGAAACTTTCTGCCAAGTTGTTATTGATGTGATCACATTTTATTGCAGTATTAAAACCTGATTTGTACCACAACAGAGAATGGTATGTGTTCAACCAGGAAGCAAATTCATTGTCAGCACAAGCTTCCATGATCTTACCAAGGTGGTAGGAATGTGTCTGTGCTCTGTAAGCTCTTGCTGCTGGCCACATGCGCCCAAATTCATCTCCTCTAAATTTTTTTATCAGATTCATCCACATATGTCCAAAGCACTCTCTCTGCTCAGCATGGGGGAAACATTTTTTACAGCATTTTCCAGCCCTTTACATGCATCTCGTGTGGATGGCCAAAGGTGAAACCGGCCCTATGCATCTTTTCAGCTTGCATCATGAACCATGTCCAGCTTGCCTCTGTCTCTCGATTGAAACAGTCCAATTGCAATTGGGAACATCCAGTTGTGTCCATCCAAAGCATTGCATGCAGCCAACCGACCATTCCACTTGCCAGTCAAAAAAGAAGAGTCTATGCTCAAATATGGACGACATCCCGCTTTGAATCCATCTATGCAAGGCTTCAAACACATAAAAAACTTCTGTCAAGTAAACACTGCCATCCTCTCGTAACCTCTCGTATCTATCTCCACCACACTTCCAGGTGACCTCTTCTCCACCTCAGCTTTAAAGCTATACAACATCCTAAATGTATTTGCCCGACTCACCATACAATGATTTCATTGCCCTTTGTTTTGCCTTCCAAACCGTGGTATATTTCAGTTTGATGGGGTATAGCTTCTCCAACTCCACTTTAAGCCTTTTTGCAGTAGTGTTTGGAGTTTTTGCTAAAATAGGAGTAATCTTCTCCGTAATCCAAAGCTGGTTTGTCATATTTGAAACTCTCTCGTGAAGTGGTCATACATGTATGCTGGTTTGGTATTTGATTTACCCCGATCGTACTCGCCATCAGGTTGTAGTCCGGCGGATATGTACCATTTGCATGGATTTCCACCACCATCATAGCCTTTGCACCTAGCATAAAATTTCTTTCTATCAGTCCACATAGTCTTGGCATCAAACTCTTTTTTCACTGCATAGGTCCTAAAAGACATCCTAAACTCATTCATATTTGGCCACAACTTTCCAACCTCAACAACTGGGTTCTCTTTGTCATACAAATAGACCAGCTCATTGTCATTTGCATCATCCACATCATCTGCAGCCTGTCTCATTGATACGTCTCCGACGTATCGATAATTTCTTATGTTCTATGTCATATTATTGATGATACCTACATGTTTTATGCACACTTTATGTCATATTCGTGCATTTTCTGGAACTAACCTATTAACAAGATGCCGAAGTGCCAGTCCCTGTTTTCTGCTGTTTTTGGTTTCAGAAATCCTAGTAACAAAATATTCTCGGAATTGGACGAAACGAAGACCTAGGGGCCTATTTTTCCACGGAGCTTCCTGAAGACCGAAGAACATACGAAGTGGGGCCACGAGGTGGCGACACCACATGGCGGCGCGGCCAAGGGGGGGGCCGCGCCGCCCTATGGTGTGGGCCCCTCGTCTGGCCTCCGACTCGCCCTTCCGCCTACTTAAAGCCTCCGTCGCGAAACCCCCGAGGCGAAAAACCACGATACGGAAAACCTTACCGAGACGCCGCCGCCGCCGATCCCATCTCGGGGATTCTCGGAGATCTCCTCCGGCACCCTGCCGGAGAGGGGATTCATCTCCCGGAGGACTCTACACCGCCATGGTCGCCTCCGGAGTGATGAGTGAGTAGTTCACCCCTGGACTATGGGTCCATAGCAGTAGCTAGATGGTTGTCTTCTCCTCATTGTGCTTCATTGTTGGATCTTGTGAGCTGCCTAACATGATCAAGATCATCTATCTGTAATACTCTATGTTGTGTTTGTCGGGATCCGATGGATAGAGAATACCATGTCATGTTAATTATCAAGTTATTACATATGTGTTGTTTATGATCTTGCATGCTCTCCGTTACTAGTAGAGGCTCGGCCAAGTTTTTGCTTTTAACTCCAAGAGGGAGTATTTATGCTCGATAGTGGGTTCATGCCTGCATTGACACCTGGGACAATGGATGAAAGTTCTAAGGTTGTGTTGTGCTCGTTGCCACTAGGGATAAAACATTGGCGCTATGTCCGAGGATGTAGTTGTTGATTACATTACGCACCATACTTAATGCAATTGTCTATTGCTTTGCAACTTAATACCGGAAGGGGTTCGGATGATAACCTCGAAGGTGGACTTTTTAGGCATAGATGCAATTGGATGGCGGTCTATGTACTTTGTCGTAATGCCCAATTAAATCTCACTATACTTATCATGTCATGTATGTGCATTGTTATGCCCTCTCTATTTGTCAATTGCCCGACTGTAATTTGTTCACCCAACATGCTTTTATCTTATGGGAGAGACACCTCTAGTGAACTGTGGACCCCGGTCCATTCTTTTAATACTGAAATACAAATCTGCTGCAATACTTGTTTTTACTGTTTTCTCTCGCAAACAATCATCTTCCACACAATACGGTTAATCCTTTGTTACAGCAAGTCGGTGAGATTGACAACCTCACTCGTTTCGTTGGGGCAAAGTACTTTGGTTGTGTTGTGCAGGTTCCACGTTGGCGCCGGAATCCCTGGTGTTGCGCCGCACTACATCCCGCCGCCATCAACCTTCAACGTGCTTCTTGGCTCCTCCTGGTTCGATAAACCTTGGTTTCTTTCTGAGGGAAAACTTGCTGCAGTGGGCATCATACCTTCCTCTTGGGGTTGCCCAACGAACGTGTGAAATACACGCCATCAAGCTCTTTTTCTGGCGCCGTTGCCGGGGAGATCAAGACACGCTGCAAGGGGAGTCTCCACTTCCCAATCTCTTTACTTTGTTTTTGTCTTGCTTTATTTTATTTACTACTTTGTTTGCTGCATTATATCAAAACACAAAAAATATTAGTTGCTAGTTTTACTTTATTTACTGTCTTGCACTCTATATCAAAAACACAAAAAAAAATTAGTTTACTTGCATTTATTTTATCTAGTTTGTTTTATTTACTATTGCTAAAATGGCCAACCCTGAAAATACTAAGTTGTGTGATTTCACTAGCACAAATAATAATGATTTCTTATGCACACCTATTGCTCCACCTGCTACTACAGCAGAATTCTTTGAAATTAAACCTGCTTTACTTAATCTTGTCATGAGAGAGCAATTTTCTCGGTGTTAGTTCCGATGATGCTGCTGCCCATCTCAATAATTTTGTTGAACTATGTGAAATGCAAAAATATAAAGATGTAGATGGTGACATTATAAAATTAAAATTGTTCCCTTTCTCATTAAGAGGAAGAGCTAAAGATTGGTTGCTATCTCTACCTAAGAATAATATTAATTCATGGACTAAATGCAAGGATGCTTTTATTGGTAGATATTATCCCCCTGCTAAAATTATATCTTTGAGGAGTAGCATAATGAATTTTAAACAATTGGATAATGAACATGTTGCTCAAGCTTGGGAAAGAATGAAATCTCTCGGTTAAAAATTGCCCAACCCATGGATCGACTACTTGGATGATCATCCAAACCTTCTATGCAGGACTAAATTTTTCTTCGCGAAATTTATTGGATTCAGCTGCTGGAGGTACCTTTATGTCCATCACTCTTGGTGAAGCAACAAAGCTCCTTGATAATATGATGGTTAATTACTCTGAATGGCACACGGAAAGAGCTCCACAAGGTAAGAAGGTAAATTCCGTTGAAGAATCCTCTTCCTTGAATGATAAGGTTGATGCTATTATGTCTATGCTTGCGAATGATAGGACTAATGTTGATCCTAATAATGTTCCATTAGCTTCATTGGTTGCCCAAGAAGAACATGTTGATGTAAACTTCATTAAAAATAATAATTTCAACAACAATGCTTATCGGAACAATTCTAGTAATAACTATAGGCCATATCCTTATAATAATGGTAACGGTTATGCTAATTCTTATGGGAATTCTTACAACAATAATAGGAATACACCCCTGGACGTGAAGCCATGCTTAAAGAATTTATTAGTACACAAACTGCATTTAACAAATCATGTTGAGGAAAAGCTCAATAAAATTGATATTCTTGTTTCTAGAGTTGATAGTCTTGCCTCTGATGTTGATCTTTTGAAATCGAAAGTTATGCCTAATAGGGATATTGAAAATAAAATTGTTACTACAGCAAATGCCATCCAAGTTAGAATTAATGAGAATATAAGATTAATGGCTGAATCGCGTGCTAGGTGGGATAGAGAAGAAAATGAAAAACTAGCTAAAAAGGAAAATGTAGCTAAAGTTTGGACTATTACCACCACTAGCAATGCTAATGATTCATATGTTGCTGCACCTCCTACTATCAATGGTAAAATAATTGGTGTTGGCAATGCTTCTACTCCTAGTGCAAAGCGCGCAAAATTACTCGAAACTGCTAAACCGCTCGAAACTGCTTGTGATAAACCGCTGAAATTTTTTCCAACCTTGGGGATGATAATCCCATTGCTTTAGATTGTAATGATTTAGATTTTGATGATTGCCACATCTCTGAAGTTATAAAGTTCTTGCAAAAACTTGCTAAAAGTCCTAATGCTAGCGCTATAAACTTGGCTTTCACAAAACATATTACAAATGCCCTCATAAAAGCTAGAGAAGAGAAACTAAAACTTGAAACTTCTATTCCTAGAAAGCTAAGGATGGTTGGGAGCCCATCATTAAAATGAGAGTCAAGGATTTTGATTGTAATGCTTTATGTGATCTTGGTGCAAGTATTTCTGTTATGCCTAAAAAAGTCTATGATATGCTTGACTTGCCACCATTGAAGAATTGTTATCTGGATGTTAACCTCGCCGATAATGCTAAAAAGAAACCTTTGGGAAGAGTTGATAATGTTCATATTATGGTTAACAATAACCTTGTCCCTGTTGATTTTGTTGTCTTGGATATTGAATGCAATGCATCTTGCCCCATTATATTGGGAAGACCTTTTCTTCGAACCGTTGGTGCTACTATTGATATGAAGGAAGGTAATATTAAATATCAATTTCCTCTCAAGAAAGGTATGGAACACTTCCCTAGAAAGAGAATGAAGGTACCTTATGATTCTATTATTAGAACAAATTATGATGTTGATGCTTCATCTCTCGATGTTACTTGATATACACTTTCTGCGCCTAGCTGAAAGGCGTTAAAGAAAAGCGCTTATGGGAGACAACCCATGTTTTTAATCCAGTATTTTTGTTTTATATTTGTGTCTTGGAAGTTGTTTACTACTGTAGCAACCTCTCCTTATCTTATTTTTATGTTTTGTTGTGCCAAGTAAAGTCTTTGATAGAAAAGTAAGTACTAGATTTGGATTACTGCGCAGTTCCAGATTTCTTTGCTGTCACGAATCTGGGTCTATCTCCCTGTAGGTAGCTCAGAAAATTAAGCCAATTTACGAGCATGATCCTCAGATATGTAGGCAACTTTCATTCAATTTGAGCATTTTCGTTTGAGCAAGTCTGGTGGCCTAATAAAATCCATCTTTACGGAATGTTCTGTTTTGACAGATTCTGTCTTTTATTTCGCATTGCCTCTTTTGCTATGTTGGATGAATTTCTTTGATCCATTAATGTCCAGTAGCTTTATGCAATGTCCAGAAGTGTTAAGAATGATTGTGTCACCTCTGAAAATGTGAATTTTTATTATGCACTAACCCTCTAATGAGTTGTTTCGAGTTTGGTGTGGAGGAAGTTTTCAAGGATCAAGAGAGGAGTATGATGCAATATGATCAAGGAGAGTGAAAGCTCTAAGCTTGGGGATGCCCCGATGGTTCACCCCTGCATATTCTAAGAAGACTCAAGCTGCCTAAGCTTGGGGATGCCCAAGGCATCCCCTTCTTCATCGACAACATTATCAGGTTCCTCCCCGAAACTATATTTTTATTCCGTCACATCTTATGCACTTTGCTTGGAGCGTCGGTTTGTTTTTGTTTTTTGTTTTGTTTGAATAAAATGGATCCTAGCATTCACTTTATGGGAGAGAGACACGCTCCGCTGTAGCATATGGACAAATATGTCCTTAGGCTCTACTCATAGTATTCATGGCGAAGTTTCTTCTTCGTTAAATTGTTATATGGTTGGAATTGGAAAATGATACATGTAGTAACTCTAAAATGTCTTGGATAATTTGATACTTGGCAATTGTTGTGCTCATGTTTAAGCTCTTGCATCATATACTTTGCACCCATTAATGAAGAAATACTTAGAGCTTGCTAATTTGGTTTGCATATTTGGTTTCTCTAGAGTCCAGATAACATCTAGTATTGAGTTTTGAACAACAAGGAAGACGGTATGGAGTCTTATAATGTTTACCATATGTCTTTTATGTGAGTTTTGCTGTACCGTTCATCCTTGTGTTTGTTTCAAATAACCTTGCTAGCCTAAACCTTGTATCGAGAGGGAATACTTCTCATGCATCCAAAATACTTGAGCCAACCACTATGCCATTTGTGTCCACCATACCTACCTACTACATGGTATTTATCCGCCATTCCAAAGTAAATTACTTGAGTGCTACCTTTAAAATCCCATCATTCACCTTTACAATATATAGCTCATGGGACAAATAGCTTAAAAACTATTGTGGTATTGAATATGTACTTATGCACTTTATCTCTTATTAAGTTGCTTGTTGTGCGATAACCATGCTTCTGGGGACGCCATCAACTATTCTTTGTTGAATATCATGTGAGTTGCTATGCATGTCCGTCTTGTCCGAAGCAAGAGAGATCTACCACCTTCATGGTTGGAGCATGCATATTGTTAGAGAAGAACTTTGGGCCGCTAACTAAAGCCATGATTCATGGTGGAAGTTTCAGTTTGGACATATATCCTCAATCTCATATGAGAATAATAATTGTTGCCACATGCTTATGCATTAAAGAGGAGTCCATTATCTCGTTGTCCATGTTGTCCCGGTATGGATGTCTAAGTTGAGAATAATCAAAAGCGAGAAATCCAAAATGCGAGCTTTCTCCTTAGACCTTTGTACGAGGCGGCATGGAGGTACCCCATTGTGACACTTGGTCAAAACATGTGCATTGCAAAGATCCAGTAGTCCAAGTTAATTAGGACAAGGTGCGGGCACTATTAGTATACTATGCATGAGACTTGCAACTTGTAAGATATAACTTTCATAACTCATATGCTTTATTACTACCGTTGACAAAATTGTTTCATGTTTTCAAAATAAAAGCTCTAGCACAAATATAGCAATCGATGCTTTCCTCTTTGAAGGACCATTCTTCTTACTTTTATGTTGAGTCAGTTCACCTATCTCTCTCCACCTCAAGAAGCAAACACTTGTGTGAACTGTGCATTGATTCCTACATATTTGCATATTGTACTTGTTATATTACTCTATGTTGACAATTATCCATGAGATATACATGTTACAAGTTGAAAGCAACCGCTGAAACTTAATCTTCCTTTGTGTTGCTTCAATGCCTTTACTTTGATTTATTGCTTTATGAGTTAACTCTTATGCAAGACTTATTAATACTTGTCTTGAAGTACTATTCATGAAAAGTCTTTGCTATATGATTCACCTGTTTACTCATGTCATTACCATTGTTTTGATCGCTGCATCCACTACATATGTTTACAAATAGTATGATCAAGGTTATGATGGCATATCACTTCAGAAATTATCTTTGTTATCATTTTACCTGCTCGGGACGAGGAGAACTAAGCTTGGGGATGCTTGATACGTCTCCGACGTATCGATAATTTCTTATGTTCTATGCCATATTATTGATGATACCTACATGTTTTATGCACACTTTATGTCATATTCATGCATTTTCTGGAACTAACCTATTAACAAGATGCCGAAGTGCCAGCTCGCTTTTTCGCTGTTTTGGTTTCAGAAATCCTAGTAACAAAATATTCTCGAATTGGACGAAACGAAGACCCAGGGGCCTATTTTTCCACGGAGCTTCCAGAAGACCGAAGAACATACGAAGTGGGGCCACGAGGTGGCGACACCACATGGCGGCGCGGCCAAGGGGGGCCCGCGCCGCCCTATGGTGTGGGCCCCTCGTCAGGCCTCCGACTCTGCCCTTCCGCCTACTTAAAGCCTCCGTCGCGAAACCCCTGAGGCGAAAAACCACGATACGGAAAACCTTACGAGACGCCGCCGCCGCCGATCCCATCTCGGGGGATTCCGGAGATCTCCTCCGGCACCCCGCCGGAGAGGGGATTCATCTCCCGTGAGGACTCTACACCGCCATGGTCGCCTCCGGAGTGATGAGTGAGTAGTTCACCCCTGGACTATGGGTCCATAGCAGTAGCTAGATGGTTGTCTTCTCCTCATTGTGCTTCATTGTTGGATCTTGTGAGCTGCCTAACATGATCAAGATCATCTATCCGTAATACTCTATGTTGTGTTTGTCGGGATCCGATGGATAGAGAATACCATGTCATGTTAATTATCAAGTTATTACATATGTGTTGTTTATGATCTTGCATGCTCTCCCGTTACTAGTAGAGGCTCTGGCCAAGTTTTTGCTTTTAACTCCAAGAGAGAGTATTTATGCTCGATAGTGGGTTCATGCCCGCATTGACACCGGGACGAGTGACAGAAAAGTTCTAAGGTTGTGTTGTGCTCGTTGCCACTAGGGATAAAACATTGGCGCTATGTCCGAGGATGTAGTTGTTGATTACATTACGCACCATACTTAATGCAATTGTCTCGTTGCTTTGCAACTTAATACCGGAAGGGGTTCGGATGATAACCCGAAGGTGGACTTTTTAGGCATAGATGCAGCTTGGATGGCGGTCTATGTACTTTATCGTAATGCCCAATTAAATCTCACTATACTTATCATGTCATGTATGTGCATTGTTATGCCCTCTCTATTTGTCAATTGCCCGATCGTAATTTGTTCACCCAACATGCTTTTATCTTATGGGAGAGACACCTCTAGTGAACTGTGGACCCCGGTCCATTCTTTTAATACTCGAAATACAAATCTGCTGCAATACTTGTTTTTATCGTTTTCTCTGCAAACAATCATCTTCCACACAATACGGTTAATCCTTTGTTACAGCAAGCCGGTGAGATTGACAACCTCACTCGTTTCGTTGGGGCAAAGTACTTTGGTTGTGTTGTGCGGGTTCCACGTTGGCGCCGGAATCCCCGGTGTTGCGCCGCACTCCCCATCCCGCCGCCATCAACCTTCAACGTGCTTCTTGGCTCCTCCCGGTTCGATAAACCTTGGTTTCTTTCTGAGGGAAAACTTGCTGCTGTGCGCATCATACCTTCCTCTTGGGGTTGCCCAACGAACGTGTGAAATACACGCCATCACTCATCAGGTCTTCTTCATCCTCATTTCCACGGCCTGCATTTGTGTTACCATCTGCAGGCAAAGAACTGTCATCCTCAGTTGCACGGCCTTCATCTCTATCATCAACTGGAATGCCAAACATTTTGGCCATTTCAATGTCAGATATTGGTGCAATGACTAAATCTGTTTTTTTTTCATTTAACTCTACTACATTCCAGTCAACAACAATCTTTTGAGCACCATGGTTTCCCTCCTCTGCATCTGCATCAGCCCCTATATCTTCAGCTAGTATTGTCGGTTCAGTGAACAATGCCAACATCTGCCCCCTCCTTTGTGAAGCCCACTCATCATCTTGCATCTGTGCAGCCATCTTTGATGGCACATAACCTACTCTGGAATTTGTTTGTAGATCAATAAGCTCACATGAAAACTTACTTGATTGCTTTCTCACCCTTCTTGACGATCAATTTCAGCAACCATAGATTCTCCATCTTCAATTCTCACATATTCACCCTTATAGTTGTCAAACCGTAGCACGAGACACCTCTTGTTCGGGACCCCAAACAATCTTCTCCCCTATCTTCTCCACCAGATTGCGCACGGCCTCCTCCTCCTTTCCCTCCAATTCCTGCGGATCAACATCTTCAAGATCAAGAGCCAACCTCACGGTGCTATTTGCAATGTCTTGGACGCTTCCATCACTCAACTTGGCTTTACATGGAAAAAATTCGATCGTAATTACGAATGTGCGTGGCAGAATCGGGCGCAGCATCTCCCTGTCAATGGTGGGCAGCGGCGGCGTAAGCAATTGATCCCCAAATCGGCCCCAAATCGGTAACGATAACATTAAAAGAAGGGGCGCATTACCGATTTGAAGCACCGTCTCGTCCCTCCATCCGATTCAGCCCGCGCTCCTCTCGATCCGCCCGTATACGCAGATTCTAAATCGGCAACAAAAAAGAAAATCAGGCCAAGATCCAGGGGTATGAGACTAGGGTTTTGCAATTACTCACCTGCAATAGCTCCGCCGCCGCCGAGATAGACGCTCCGCCGCCGCTGAGATGAAAAAGGGCCGCTGTCGGAGAAGAAGCCCAGGGCGCCGCCGCTCGCCGCTGTTCCCAGTTCACCACGCGCGAGTCGAGCAGACCGTTGAGACGTGCGGGGCCCTCACTCGTGAACGGTTGACTCTGACCATGGTGGACCCCACTTGTTATAACCCTCACTGTCCTAACCTAATCGCATCCTAACTAAGTTTCTTAACCCGCGTCAGCTGCCTATCGCATGCGAGCTATTTGAAGCATAAAAAACGACGCATGGTAGCTATTTGAGCCAACAACATCGCACCGTGGAGAATTTCACTCAACTGTGTCGCATAGGAGCTATTGGCCCCAGCCCATCCGGACGGGGCTTGCCTGCTCCGCAGGTTTGCTCCCATCTGTATCTGTGCTCCCTTCCGTTCATTCACCGTCGCACGGCCTAGACTAATTTTCTTTTCCAATCTTTTTTTTTCAGCAGCCGTATTTCCCTCTTCCTCCATGCGGAGCAGTGTGATCCGTTTTGGAAAGAAACAATAATGAAGAGACAAACACAGGGAGACGTTTGATCTTGGTGATTTACCTGCGGAGCACGGATGGGAGCAAATCTAGGGAGCAGGCAAGCCCCGTCCAGCCCATCCGGTGCTGCTATGAAAAAAAATTGTGCACGGTTACCTAAACAAATACGAAGACGTGCGGGACACATGAATCAGGTTTGTGTGCCCGTGAGGAAGACTCCTTGACTATCATGGTGACTATCATGGCGGAAGCCCTTGCCATGTTTTTGATGCACTCTTTTCCTTCCAGGATATTGAAGGAGATTGGAAGACTGGAAGATTTTTAATGAGGCGGCTTATTTGTCTAATAATTGTTCCAAAAAAAAAGGCTATCATGGCGGAAGCCCTTGCCATGTTGCACGGCTTAAAACTGGTAAGAGATCTTGGTTATACTTCTGTTGAAGGAGTCAGATGCTTTGGAGGTGATTCACCTTTGCGCAGGTGAACAAAGGATATAAACTCGATGCAACGGTCATATACGCTGAAATCATGACGTATGCAGGAATTATTGGTGTAGCTGATTTTATGCATTGTAGGAGGGAGATGAACAAAGTGGCCCATGATATTGCTAGAGATAGTTAATTTTATGTCTAGAACTTCTTGTATTTGTGTCAATGAACCCCCTAGCTCTCTTCTCCAATCCCTCCTTAATGATGCAACAATCTTGTGACGGTTGGCAGCAAGTTTTTTACGCACTATTTTTCTTACCAGGTTACCGAAGGGGACTGAAAGATTTTTAATAAGACAACTTGCTAACCTAATATAAAGTGTGTTTACCTAAAAAAAAAGTTTGTGTGCCCGTGGAGGCACACCCGACACATCAAACATGTTTGGTCTGCAAATTGCATGAAGCAGGATTAGACAATAATTAATCTAGTACCAGCTTCGTTTCAAATTAATTGACGCTGACATATTTAGATGTATTCTAATACGTCTATATGGCTGCATCTATATAAAATTGGTTCACTTAATTTGGAACAGAAAAATAGCATTTTTTTAGTTTATTGGACTAATTCAAACTTTGAAAACTGTGGGAATACATCAACTCGAGGGCTTGTTTGATTCAAAGGATTTAAAAAAAATATTAGGATTTCTTATCCATAGGAAATTTTTCTATACATGCCATTTGATTCAAATGATTGAACCCTCCAAAATTACTATGGATTGCTTTTCTATATTACAATTTCATAGGATTTCTAGCAAGAGGTCTAACCTCTTGGAAAATTTCTATATGTTTATGACAACTATAGCATGCACTCAATCTCTATGGAAATTTCCTGCGTTTTTCATATGGTGCAATGAAACGAATTCTGTAATTAATTTCTGCGTTACTAATAAACTTGCTAAGAGCAATTCCAATAGTGCACCCGGGTGCTGGCTATAAGGCCAGCTATAGTCAGCTTATAGCTAACTTGTACAATAGTTGGCTTTAAGGATTGGTAACTTTATGTGTAAAAGGCCCACCACACATACTCACAAAGTGACTAGGAGCACGTGCAAGAGCTGGCTCTTGCATGAGAGCCCATCTCTCTTCTCTCCACTTCTCTTATCCACCTAAGCAAAATAACACTATTTTAATTCTTATAACCTGCTGAATCAGCCTTATTGTACTTACTCTAAGGCGTTGATAGGTCCTTGCAGGAGCAGTTTAACAACAAGCTGACTGTTCAGAAGCCTCAAGTCAAAGAATTGCACTATCTATCCCTCCGAACAGTCTACATCCCTGCAGGGGTCGAAGCAATCATAGCACGGCTTTACAAAATGAGAGAAATCTATATCTAGTTATTAAAAAAAGAGAAATCTTTATGTATGTCAACCGGATTCATATATTCCTACCGTTGTGTGTTTGACATCTGATGCCTTTCAATTAGCACAAGCAGACGGGACTTTTCGGTGGCTTCATCCCCCCCCCCCCCCCTTCCCCTCTCCCGTCTGCTACAGGACCTTGAGGGTCGACCTCCGTCGGCCGGGCTCTGAGGCCCTCTCCGTCGGAGTAGCCAGCCGAAGTTGTTCAAAGATGGATGCCGGAGTAGATAGGTTTTGGTTTAGCCTCAGATCTAGTCTAGTTTTAGGATTTACCCTTGTGGAGTTTGCCGTTATGCCCTCGGGGGCTTGGCCATGGTGGAGCTCGGGCTGCTCCCGGTGGCATGTGGTGGTGTGGTGGCTGGGTGCGGTGCTCCGATGGGGAGCCAGAGGCGGACGGTGGCGGCGCTTCCACGACCCCCCAAATAAAGCTCTTCCTTTCTCTCGATCTGGGCGGAGTGGGCTTGGATATTCTTCTTCCTGGTCACCATGGTGGTGGAAAAAGAAGAAGAAATCCTCATCGGCGTTGTGGTTGAAAAATCGACGGAGTGGAGTCCTGGAGCAGGTTTTCTTCCCCGAGCGCAACACACGGCGATGAGCTCGTCGCCGTGACTTTCGGCCAACAAGGTGGCCCATCTTCAACCTCTGGTTCGGAGGCCCTCCGATTCTTCTGCTGGTGCTCGACGCTTCCAGAAGGCCAAGTGGTGCGTCCCCGGTCTTCTGGTGGTTGCCAGCGGCTGGATCTTCTCGCCGGAGAAGAGTATTCGACCATGCTGCTCTCTAAGCTCGGCGGAGACACCTGGAGCTCACCGGCGTGTGGTGGCAGAGGCACCAAGGCCCTTAATTGCTTTTCCTCTTCTTTATCCAAGGTGCTTTTTGTAAATTGTAGGGTCTCTTCTTTAAATAGTTGGTTCTTTAGGGCAAGAGATGACAAGGGACCTTACTGTAATTTGTACCTGCCACATGTGCATTAATGCAAGTTGCTCCGCTAGGGTCGTTTGACCCCGTCTTGTGTTCAAAAAAAAAAACAGCACAAGCACGGTTGCTTGATAGTCCTGACATTGATGTCTAAAATACTTGCTATCGAGTTGAGGATCATTGCTAATACTCTCATCGTCCATGAAAATGTATTTATTTAAATATAGATAAATCACTAAATGCTAGTGTCTACATACATTCAAATTTAGACAAATCTAAGGCATACTTTATGGATAGAGGTAGTACTAGTTAATAGTACTAGATGATACCCCGCACGTTGTTGCGGGCACTTTAAAAAATAAAGTTATAATGGATGGTTTAGTTACCTATGATCAACTAATGGAATAATCATCTCCTATGCTATCATGCATGATAATCAAACTTAACATTGTCAACTAAGCACTATATACAAAGTGAAATGAGCGCAAGATTGCTAATGGTCTTTTTCTTCTCCATATCCACAATTGTCAGAAAATTTGAGACCAAATACAAATATTAGAAATCTGAATCTACATGTACCATAACTATTTTTCTTCGCTTAATGTAGGAAAACAAAAAACATAATTTCTCTAAGTAGTTTGTCTGCTCCTGTAAGTACAATTCTCCTTAAATTGATAATGCTCTGCCACGAACCAAAAGGAGACAAATGCGGTTCATACAGGACTGCTTGCCAAGAAAGATTAGCACAAAGAAATGTGACGTTGTTTTAATTATTTTAATGCAGCCATACCAACACCTATAGCAACCTCAAGTCCATAAAGAGTTGGCATCTATGTTAGTACTAAGCTGGAAGATGAAAATAGAAAAGGTACTTAGGGACTAACCTGAATGAACATTTTTTAGTTATAAAAGAATATTTAAGCACATATGATTAAATAACTTCAGTATAAAATTTATATACTTAGAATGTAACATGGTTTTCCTTTGGAAGAATCAGGAAAAGAACAAATAGTTTTGCAAAAGATTTTCGCTTGCACACAGTTTGGGCTTTCCACATTAATACCAAAATTTTCATGATCACAAATATGATATATCCAGGAGGCAATGCGGAAAAGTAAGGTTTTATAGGATCTGCCAAGTAATGAATTACTTAATGTTGTGCTCCCTAAATTTTGCTTGACAGAGTGTTATAAAAGGAAAGCAACTCGCTGAGGTTAAGAGGTACATAATCTTGACCTGCATAGATAAAAGAATTAACAAACTATTCATATTCTTATGTAAATGGAAATGTGGTGTGCTAGTACTATAGAATATCGATGGACATGAGAAGTTTGCAATATGGTACAACCAATATTTTCTTACCAATCTCACGGCGCATATCATGTGTTGGTCCTCGGTGCAATTCCATCGAGAATTTGGCACGTAGCAAAGTGACCACATAGGCTGACACTGCCCCTGCACACACTACAACATAACAGACATGTAGAGACGCTAAATTTAAATGCTAAAGACGTGATATTTCATCTCTAGAGGGTTGTATAGCCGCTTTCATAAAGCGTCATAGGATCGTCTCCTTATGCACCGTCTCAAATAACATAAGGACGCTTGCTAAGCGTGTCTAAGTACATAAAGACGCTTTCATAGTGACACTCGAAAGCATGTCTACCCACGTAGAGACGTTTTAATAGACACGCCAAGTTTGCGTCTCAATATATTTTAGAGATGCTTTATTCATGTTTACATTATACATGAGTCCATACTTATTACGTATGTATAGGGTGCTCATTCTTATACAAATTATGTATATATATATGTACATAAAGTATTTTATTTGTACATACAATATTTTACTTGTACATACAATATTTTGGATATAGCGTCTCAAAATAGATATGTGTTGCCAAAATTATTTTTACTTGGAAATTCAAATAAAAACTGACTTTTTCTCTTCATATTTAGGTTCACGTACAAGCCAAGGACCATTATTTCAACTAGCACGAGCAAACTAGAATAAATTCATTAATATCAAAAGAAAATCAAAACTGGACAGAATATCCATATTAATAATTCACAGATACATTGGGAAAGATCATGGACGGGAAAAAAACATAAAAATCCTATATTGCAATTATCTCTCAAAAATGATAGTAAATATCTCTCCATAGATTTATGAGGCAGAAACAAATGCTTTGCCCGTCCATCTTCGTTCATTTCAGTCCTACTTTGTTCCAGATTTAACCTGAAAAGCAGGTCACAGCCATAGTGAGAAACTCCGTGGAATCAGTAGAGGGCCAGATGACAAGTTTAGTTGATTAAATAAATAAATGGATGTACGACTAATCCTGCATGAGAAATATCTTCTATTCTGGGCTACAAACTGCATCCTTTTGTGAGCATGATCAAATGTCTAGAAACTGATGTTGCCTAACTTACGTGTATTGGCAATATCTTCATAATGACAAGATGTATTTAAAGATATCCTCTGTACACGTGTTGCCAGGTTAGCAAGTCCATACTCAATTGCTGCAACTGTTAATGAACAAACATAATCAATAATATTACTTGAAGTAAACAATACGACCACACTGATTCCAAATGCAAATCCACAATAGCATGTACCTGTTTAGTAGATTCATGAGGTATGCCTGGTAATATATTATCGCAGGAGGACCTTGTAAACCATCTGAGCTCTACATTTTCTCCTTGCTGTTCTGAAAAATTGATCTTTCGTAGTTATCGAGGTATACTTGACATAATATCTTTCCTACAGGAATGCAAAATCAGTCAGCCTTTCTATAATGCAAAGGTGTGACTCATAATTCAGTAATGTAATTTGATTGAACTCAGGTTTTCTTGTCTTAACATATGGGCTGAAATAAATGAATTAGCACGTTGTGGTTATGAATCTGCAGAAATAGGAACACTTAAATTTGGTTATGTTATGCATTACATGTCACATGCCCAAATTGATCAATACATTCAACATATTATTGCTATTAGCAAATAATCATTTGATCTGTCTAGAGCAACAATAGATTGATATGCTATGAGCAAACAAGTTCAGGTTCCTGCAAATAAGTTTAGGCTGTGGAAGTGAACTACAACGCAGTCACTAATGTAGGCTAAGCAAATAAGTTACTACAAACATTATGCGCAGATTTTCTAGTCTTCCTATCGACCCTACTTTCACGTGGCTGTGTGCTCTACAGAATAGAATAGAGAAGTATGGTTTGGAAAAGAGTACTAGCACCTAAATTGATCAGAGGCGACGCATGGATACGGCCAATTAAAAATATACTAGCACCTTAATTAATCTGATCGATACAGCCGTGTGATGGAAATAGTCTTAGCACTTGAAATTCCACATTATTCCAGGCCATATTTCCCCAATCCCTGCAAAAGATACATAAATAGAAAAGATGTGCAGCAGATGCTGAACAAAGAACGAGATTTTCTCATCGCCAATCTCACAACCACAATCCCATCATTTTTTTTTTGTTGCAGAAGTTGCCGATGTTTTACACGAGATGGATCCACGAGACCCCCTGCACCATGTACCCCACCCAGGGCGCAAGCACACACCCACCGAAGCAACGCCTACCTCTTCGCTGTCGATAATCGTCGATGGCACCGGCGGCGCCGCCTTCACTGGCTTACCCTAGTGGTACAAAATGTAAACGAGATGGATTTGAGGGAGCACGAACCTGGGCGGAGGCACGCAGCCGCAGATCCGATCTTGATAAGCAGCAGATCCGATCTTGATAAGCAGCGGATCCAAACTTTTATTCACGGTGGCGGCTGGAGAGATGCATGCGAGGGTTCCCTGTTGGTCTAATGAAACGATGGAGGCGAGGGGAAATATATTACAGATTTTTCTCAAAACATAAGCGGGAGTTTTTTGAGCTCTTAATAAGCGGTAAAACAACCAAAGTTAGCGCCAGGAAAAAATAACCAGAAATTCTAATCTTAAGCGGCAAAACAACCAAAGTTATCGATTCGGGATTACTATTTTTCTTAAGCGGTAAAACTAACAAAGTTAGCGCCAAAATAAAAAAAAATATTTCATTTCTAAGTGAAAAATAACTTTTCAATATAATTATAAAAAAATTATTGCATTCTTACAAATGAGACAATGAAGTCGAATTAAGCAGCACGACCTCCGACCCCGATGTCACTAAGCTCCTCCTCGTCATTGTCATCATAAATTCATCCACAAAAGAAAACAAGACAAAATTTTGAGAAAATAATTGAAAATTTTCTGGTGTAGTATTATGCCTCTGTTGTTTCTTGTTATATGACATTTTCCTTTTGTATAAGTTCCATATTTTCCCCTAAAAAGAAGTATAAGTATCATATTTATCTGTATTATTTTTCGGAAGTTCACTTTGGTTTCTGATTTCGGAGATACATATCTGGACAAAGTTCAAAACCTATTGAGGATCGCGTGAAACATAATTTTAGTCAACAGTTTGAATTTAGATTCTATTTAATTATCGTCCAAAGTGTATTTAGCACAGGCCCTTTCATCTCTCCACAAGCCTATTTTTCCTCCAGCCACTCCGTATTTCCTACACATTTATCAATCTCGTAGTGATCTTTTAGCAGCGCAAAATTAACTTTTCAACCATCGCTAGGTAAATTGTAGGGACGCATTCCAAAACGTCCCAAAATTCGTCTCTAATACCCACAAATTTGCAAATTCATTTATTTGGTTAGTCAATAAATAGAAATCTTGAGACGTTATGTGGAGCGTCTAAAGGAACGTCCCTACGATGAGCCGGCTCCTTATTCTAGAGACGAAAACAAATGCGTCTTATATTCAGCGTCTTTAGGTGATGATTTTCTTGTAGTGACACCACCCTATGAAAGTTGAGAGCAGGAATGTTACTATCAAAGAAAATTAACAATACATATACATGGGGAAGGAAGCCCAAATATGCAACGGTCAGCCACGGATTTGTGTGGCCGCCGTTGGCGACAACTTGCTAGGACGCGCCTGAAGGCAAAAAAGCTCAAGACGGCTGGATGTGCATTGACGCCGTACAGAGAGGCCATCTCAATCATGCCCTTGATGAACTCCTGCACGCCGAGGCCGGTGTCCTGGAGCTAGAGGATGGGTGCAGCACGGCCTGCTACGGGCCTTGGAGGGTGACCTCGCAGTTGGGCAGAGCTCGGCATGGAGACGCCCGAGGTTGGACTCCAACACAATGGTGCTTTGGTACAACTATACATCGGACACGGTGGAAGACAAATCTCGTGGAGTCAGGAAACGATATGCTGGAATTCTTCACTGCCTGAGCAAATCGGTAGGAGACGAAGACGTTGGGGATTCCACGGACTGGAGAGTGGAGTCTTATATAATAGCCAAAAGGAAGTCTGAGTGGTATACGTAGTGGAGGAGCTGAAAAGACCCATAAATGGAAGATGCGGAGATGAAATGTTGTGGAGACGAAGGGTGCACGCTTGGTATGTAAAACATTAAGAATAACTGAAGAAGGTGGAATTTTCAGAGAAATAGATAAATTGAATGGAAATAGCTGATGTGTAAAGTTGATGTGGCATGCTTGCATGTTGAGAAAAATCATGTAGTAGGGGTCTCCTATTAAGAGATAAAAGATTATCTCTATCCTAAAAGAATATCGGATATTTATTTTAATTCAGATCTATCTAGCTAGACGGATGGGGTAGCTAATACTGAAAAACGGCAAGAGAACGGCACACAAACTGAGTGATGTAGTATTAGTAATATGTCTGCAACAAGTTACGTGTTGCTACCTCGTGTAAGAGGGCACATACTCCCGTTTCATTCTCTTCTACACATCACCAAAACTCATTCTCGTGTAAGAGTACTTGCTTTACCGATTGAGAATGAACATACAACACAATTTTGTTCAGTATACATACATACATATAGCACGACCTGGCCACACAACGCCCAAGAACATGCCAAGATTTGTTCAGTATACATAAATACGTGACGAAAAATGATGTTCAGGTTATCAACGGTATTTTCATCGCAACTTGATCATCAATGTAACAAATAAACCTAGAAAGAATCTCATAGCTCCAGTTATATTTATCAAACTCCTTGGATTTCAACAGAAACAGCACGCCAGCACACATGTGTTCATGCTGCAATGCTCCCTAGTTCTGATCTCCGAACCTCTTCCGATGCAGTACAAGGACAGCAATGGCTTCCTTCTATGGTGGTGCAAAATTGCACTGGCGAATGAATGAGTCGCCATAATCCACATACTTTGTCCAAAGGTGCCTGAATTGGTTCATACCAATATCCAGCCAAGGCTTCATGTTACCATTGAAATGCACAACAGCAGCATTTCTGATCTCCTCCATGCTGATGCTTGGATTATACCCGAGCCCAAGAACATGCCAAGATTTGTCCAGAGGCTTTGTGGTCGAGTAGAATGTGATTAAACCGGGGGGCAATGTTCCTAACTTCCATAATAAGCGGTTCTCATTCTGAAGAAACATAGCCAGCAAGGAAATCAATACATATACGTGGATCAGATATGCGCAATTCAATATAAAAATTAAGTCACGGTGAACTATGGTGTCTTGAACAAAAAAAGACTACAGTTTCAAGGGGAATACAAACATTTATGTTCCTGTACTAGCCTATAGCCTCAGAGGACATAGAAATGCTAACTTCAGTCAATTATCTTACTTTCCTGGTGAGATAAGAAGATATAACAATTAACCTTAACTCTTTAACCAGCCATACCTATATATACAATAACAAGATGGAAGTGACAGCTCAACTATATTCAATTATAATTTACTATATAAAGTAATCTGAGCTATCGTCATCTATCATGAACAAAGTTTCTCTTGTATAATTTTTTAGGCCAATTGTTGAAACATTCATTGTTACCAATGCAAATTCTTAAAATTCCAGCAATGAAAGAAACAAAATATCAAGGTTCTGCTAGGAAACATACCTGATTCTGCCAGTAATGGTACTGCTCAGTAGATTTTTCCCTCCTCCAAGAATTAAGATCAAAGAAGTTCATGCCATAAGCCCATCCACATGCATTAGGGTTGAACTTCTCTTTGATAAGGGGGTGCGAGAAGTTCATATACTGCCAATATCGATGAAATGATCCGAAGCATGTTTCTACTGCTCCATTCACCTTTCCATCCATGTCAATCTTCCACAATCCTGTAAGATCCCTCTGTACCACAACATCATCGTCCAAGAAAAGAATCTTCTGCAGCTTTGGATACATCTCAGGTAAGTAGAACCGCAAGTGGTTGAGCATCGAGAGGTACTTGGGATTTCTGAACTTCATATTGCTAGCATCTTTAGTGGCATTCTCAAGCTTATTCTCAAAATAGAACTTTTGGAGGTTCGCCGACTCAAGTTGCCGTAGCACAGGAACATATGAAGAGTTAAGAAATTTGTAATCTTCATATGCTTTGACCTCATAGTGTGCCCCTTGTAAGTCCATTAGGCGGATTATCACTCTACGGATGGATGGCATAACTTTAGCCACTTTGATAAATATTAGAACCACAGAATCTAGAACAATTTATTCAAGGCGCAAACCACTAAAGACAGACACTGGAACAGCTCGAAAGAAGACCTACACATACTGGCAAGTGGCAACCACATTGCATGTCTATGAAGTCAGTCCTATGCTTCTGGGGTGAGGGGTGGGCATAAAAAACCAAAACCGAACACCGAACCCGAATTAACCGGAACCGAAACCGAATACACCAAAACAGAAGTAACCGAGACTAATTTCGGTGCGTAAATGTGACAAACCGAATTTATCAATTTCAATCGGTTTTGAACCCTAATCGACCAAAACCGGGATACCAAAGTATTGCTATCAGGTCTCTTTATCTCTTTCTCAACGACTAAGCACTCTAGCAGCCCCATGCACGTGCGATGTATATACACACATCTTGCATTCCTTTTCTTTGCTACACATGCATTCATCTTGATTTTTGATAGGCGCTATGTTTTTTTTTTTGCTAAGCGCTGTGCACTTGACTATGGTTACTTCTACAAGCAGTGGTGTGTGCGTGCTCAACACGCACGCACGACTGGCTAGCTCCACGTATTGTAGGCTCCCGCCATTTTATTTTGTGTCAGTCTATGTCATATTGGTTAAAAACCGAACACCGGACCGAATTATTGGTTAACCGAAATACCAGTTAACAAGAAAACCGATATAATTTCGGTTATCATTTCTTATCACCCGAATTTTAGAAAAAACCGGAAAACCGAACCGAAATTTCGGTTAAAACCGAATGCCCAGGCATCAATGCCTCTATCATCTTCCAGGGTGACACTGAAGTTCAAGCCTACTACCAATGCCTAAATAATCTTCCAGGGTGAATCTGAAGTTGGAAGTCTATTATCAATGCCTAAACCAACCTTGGGTTCAGATACAAACTCTACTCCAGTTTTATGCTTATTTTTAGCCAGCTATTAAACAGTTTTACGTAGTCATTTTCACTTTGGTTCTGACACCTCTCCACCTCTACCGAATCTAACATTAAGCTTGTTGAACCAGCATATAAAAATGCAACTAGTTCCCCCTTTACAGATTGAAACCATAGCACCAGTCAATCCAACAAGTGGCAACATTTTACAGCAACCAGAGTGTGTTGATTATTGAAATGTTTTGTGCAAGACCGCCACAAGGAGGCTGAAATAGCTGCAGATTTCCCAGGGGCGTCAAGAAATTGTGGCAATGACGATAGTGTTTCTCCCAACAAATGAGTAGCTTTTAAGAGAGAAGCCAGCACAACCCAGATGACCTTCATCCTAATTTGCAACCGTTATGTCTTTTAGTCGCAAGGGTACACATTAAGAGTGAACTACAATATAGTTACTACTGTCTGTCTCTTTAATCAGACAGGGCAAGATTGGTACTACAAGAATCTGCCAATTTATGTTACTTGTATTACGCTAAGGAACTCCTTGCAGCTATACATGTCATCTGCCAAATCTCTGGGGAAATGAATAATGAGAATCTAAGCCAGTCTTGCGTAGTGTTGCTAGTAAATAACCATGCCAATTGCCAAATGCACTAGATAGCATCACATCAAGACAAACCAATCTCTTGTTTTTTCCAGGATCTCAATCAGCAAAAAAGTTGATTAAACGAACTAGTAAATGTCAGGATTTCATTTAGACATGGTGAATATTGGTGGTCACGGTTGGGTTGACACACAATCACTCACTACAGTCTTGGTATTTATGAAGTAGGATTAGAATGGTATGCGTAGATAGCGATACACATCTGCGAGCGAGATGGAGAAAGTGGATCGCGGACAAACCTGCATAGCCCCGAGGTTCATTCGGTCCGTGACAACGTGGAAGACGTGCTTGGAGGGGTCCTGCGAATTGGCGACGGCGGAGCGGACGACGACGGAGGCCGCGAGGACGTTGTCGGAGAAGATGGCGTAGTGGAATAGCGCTGGGTCCTCGAGCGCTGCCGGCGGCGGCTTCGGGTCGGCGAACTTGTCGGGCAGCGCGATCCGCTCGGCGGTGAGGCGCACGGCGAGGCAGTGGAGCGGCTTGGGTATGGATTTGGCGGCGATGAGGGAGGCGAAGGCGCCGCGCTTCTTGGCGCGCGCGAGCAGCTCGTTGCGCGCGAAGATGGCGTCCTTGAGGCGCTGGATTTTGAGCTGCGGGTCGAAGAGCGGCTTGGCGTCGGCGATGGCGGCGCGGGCGGCGCGGATCAGGTCCTTGGCCTGGAGGTCGAGCCGGCGGGCCCGGTCGGCCTGGGACGAGGCCGGGTCGGGCACGGACGCGGAGGCGAGGTCCCGGAGCGTGGCGGTGAGGTTGCGGTGGAGCGAGGAGAGGAGGCGGAGGTGCCGCGCGCGGTCGAGGTGGAGGCGGCGGGAGGCCGCGGCGAGCGCGGCGGCGGAGGCGGCCGCGTCCGAGGCCTGCTTCCGGATCTGCTCCGCGCGGAGGCGGTCCCCGTTCACGGCAGCGGACCCGCCGCCGCCGCCGCCTGCGGCAGGCGGTGCGGCGGCGACGAGGAGGAGGAGTACGAGGACGGTGACGGGGAGGGCGGCGCGCCTGGAGCTCCCGGCAGCGGCGTCCATGGGTTTAGTGCTCGCAAGCTTAGGAAGCTCGTCGCATTGGGGACAGCAGGGAAGAGAGCAGTGTGCTTGGGGAAGAGGAGAGATTAGTGTTTGGGTTTGGGTAGTGGCAGAGGATATATGGCAGTGGTCGTGTAAATAATAAACCAGAAAAAAGACTAATCGCGTCGCCGACAATTCCTTGTAAACCCACTCATCCACTGACATGTGGGGTTAGATCGTGGGCCCGCGCCGTCAGTTTAGGTTTGTTATAGCAATTGCGAGCTACTGGCATGATGATCAGGATTATCGCTCATGGTGGCGTACCAGATTGACGTGGACTGGCCATAAAATGCCGGGCCGACCTGATAATGGTTTTGGTCGAAATCACACGGGAACACGCGCTTTGGGGAGTGGGAGGCGGCCGGAATTCTGGTACAATTATAAATCGCTCAAGCGATCGAGCCGAACCTTGTGCTGTAACGCTAGATTGAACTGCATATACTACTAGATTTAGATCTGGAGCTTGTGGAGAACCAACCTGAGGTTGGGTGGTTAGGAGGCGTGGTTATACTTCGACCACTGGAGTTCAAACCCGGCGCTTGACATCCGTGATGTCTCATAAAGGCGGAATATTCTTTCGAGTGGGAGCGACGTTCCCATCGACAATGGGCGCCTGTGGTGACTTCGTCAATTTCAAGATCCAATCCGCCGACTCGGTCTTCCGGAGGTGCTCATAGGGGTAGGGTGTGCGTGTGTGCGTTCATAGGGGTGAGTGTATGCGCGTGTATGTGAGCGCCTGTGTTTGTACTGTGTTTCTCAAAAAAAAAAAAAAAAAAAATCTGGAGCTTGTGCCGATGTTCACTTTGTATAACGATGATAAATTTAACCACCAATATGATAAAATATTTCTTTGGTTTTACAAAACAATATTGTTAGGATACAACACACGAAATTACAAATGGAGCAACAAACACGTGCATATAACCAAGAAAATAGAGAAATATAATATAGTAACTAACAGTCAATGGTTCTAAGTAAGGAAGGAACAACAAAATAAACATATACAAAAGCTGCATATGGACCTTGTTAGCATTCCTGCGGACCCGTCATAGCCCTCGGGCATCAACCGGAATCCCAAGTCAGCCGCACATCCCCGGCCTTGTAAATGGCTTGTAAACCACTATATTAAGTATTTATAGAAATTGATAATATGTAAGCAACATCAAGCATGGCCCCGGCGTTTCGCACTCATGATCTTTTGTAATACACTTGATAATAATCTGAGAAAAACGCTACGGTTAGTATTTATACAATCGATGATAAAATGCTATTTTGAAATCCTCCTATTATTTTTGGCAAGATTGTTAATGTGACTATTAAGCAGTACCCCCGCAAAAAAAATACTATGAGGCAGTAGCATGGAATGATTTTGAATAAAAACAATCAAAATCAAGTAAACAAATCGGCAAGTAGATATAACAGAAACACGGAAAGAGAGTACACATACCAGTAACCACGTGGCAATTCGTAGTACTAACAAAATTCTAGTAGGACCACATGATATAGAACATCAGGTAGATGTTGGAATGAATCAACATGAAAGCAGGAGGAAAACATGAAACTATCTCCCAGATTAAGGATATGACCATATGAGGGAAGTGGCGTTTTGGCTTATAGGTGCATATGCACCTATTATAAAAAATAATTAAAAATCACCAACCCCCATATGAGCGACAAATCACCAATCCCATCTGCAACATAGCAAAATAGTGCAATGCTTCTATTACAGACCTTTCATTGTCATTGTACACGAAAAAACGGGGAGTTCGACACCAAAAGTGACAATATTTCTACAATACTTTCACCCTAAGAAAGGGTCACTAAGAACTTCCAATTTATCGTTTTTTTTTCTTGGGACACCTTTGATCAGTGAAAAGGAACCTTCTATTTTTTTTCCTTTGGTGCATGCTCGTAGCATCAGCCTGTTTGAGCTTCTATTTTTTCTACCATTGGAGTTTTCTAGAATACTTTCTACCATTGGTGTATTCACACTTATCTACATTAAGATTTGGTAAGAAGAATGTAAGGATAATTTTCATGTTAAAAAATCAGTAAGAACCTAAGTGATCACGCCGGGACATCAATAATTTATATGAAGTATAAGACACTATTTGTATAGCAAGGAATACTGGCTTCTACATAAATTCCTCATCAAGCATACAGAGTACAATTATGTGCAGCTCAACAAAAATTGTCAGTATAAAAACGTGCGCCAATCCATCTGTAAGCAATATGAGATTCAGGAGTTATAAGAGCAGTAATTAATCATATAATATATATACTGTGCAAATGCAAACGGAAATGCATATACTCCCTCCGTTCCTTTTTAATTGATTCGGATTTAGTACAAATTTGTACTAAATTCGAGTCAATTAAAAAAGAACGGAGGGAGTATATAGCAAAAGACCAGTCACTCTCTTTGTTCTGAAAGAAAATAAGCAATTATGGGAACCTGGACCGGCAATATGTGTAGAAGGGTCTGAGCAAAATATTAATCTTATTTATTTGGCTGTGAAGCGTGATATGAACTGCGCCACTAAGTGTTCATTAGCCCCCGTAATTTGGGATTTCCCCAGCTAAACAGTGGGATTAGAATCCCACGGTGCCACGTTGCACAGAACACACATGCCGGACAGCAATACTCTGCATTAAACACCAGTTCACTGGTACGCTCGCTTTTTCATTGACACCGAGATAAGGCGGAGGATAGGTTTATCCACTTTGGCGACGGCGGGGCAGAGGGATGCGCCGGCCCCGGCCAGCTCTTCAATCAGGAGACGGCGTGGCAACAGGATGCACCGGTGGCCGGCGAGCTCTTCCATTGCGACGGTGAGGGAGCGGGATTCGCCGGTAGTCAGACAGCTCAGCTCTTCTATTGAGACGGCGAGGCAGCATGATGCGCCGGCCAGCCATTCTATCAGGCGACGGTGAGGAATCGACGCAATCTCCGCCGACTCGAATTCAGCGAGGCAGTTGAGGCCTACTTCAACTCGGCCCTCCACTGTGTGCCAACCGCCGGCTCTGTACAGGAAGGGGCATTTGGAGTAGAGGCATACGAAGAAGAGAAAAAGCTGCAAGAAGGTATTGCACTGACTCAAGGAATTGCGTATTCCGTTGGTTAAATTTTTAGCTTTCAGTTCTATTGAGCAATATAAGTTCAGAGTTTCCCCCTTCTCCAAATAATTCAGAGCTCAGTACATACATGTATGTATCTGTTCTATAAAACTGCAGGTCAGGAAATATTTCGCTTTAAGAAAGCTTGATGGTAATACAGTTCTTAAAAATCAATCAACGGATTCTTAATAATAGCACAGTCACACAAGTCCAACAAGAAATAATGAACCAAAGTACTGCATAGTGCATACCCATGACAATCATGGTTGATAAAAATTCAGAACTCAAAGCACTAAGAGTTTCAAATACTATGGACCAAAGTCTCTCAGTCAAGAAGCTTTTTTGGATGCTGGGGATTTCGCTGAGGTCATGTAAATCCTGGTAGGAACAAGCTTCTTTGTAGGCAGCTTTCCATGCCCTTCTGGTGCTGCTGCTGCTGATTTGCTGGTTCTGTCCTCCATTTGCAGATGCTTCTTTGTAGGAATCTGTGGGAGAAGTTGAAGTTTTAAATATACCACTAAATTTAAGAGGAACACACCACAAAAGCAGATACAACTATCAGCAGCAAGAGGAAACATACATACATTGCTCATAGGCTATTAAGCACCAAAGTATAAATGAACTTTTTGGATTCAGTATGTTTGCACAACCTGAAAAAATAGCCACACGCTGACGCAAATAACCATGGCAACATTTTTAGATCATGCCCCGGCCTTGACGCGTAAGCGCCTAAGGCAGGAAAAACGCTAAGGCCCTGCCAGGTCGTTTTATTGCCTAAGGTTTCTATTTAATTCTTTGGAGAAATAATTTCCTCTCATTGAATCTTGTTATGATTTAATTTTCTCATATGATAATATATGAACTCATGTTGACCAAGGTCAACACTTCATAATCATCATTTGGGAAAATGGTTTAAATGAGGTGAGGTACCTCATGCAATTTAATCCTAACAAGGTAATGATTTAATGTCCTCAAATAATTCATTATGAGCTCAATTAGACCATAGTTACTACCTCATGTTGATTTACTTGAGACCAAGATTTAAATGAGAAGAATCCATCTCAATTAACAATGTATGGTCACATGTTGACCAAGGTCAACACTTCCCACTTATTATTTGAGAAACATAATTTAAATGAGGTTCTATACCTCATGCAATTGAAATCCTATTTGATTTAATATCCTCAAGTGAGCAAATATGAGACCAAGCAACAAGGGTCATCACATTACTTCATACTACTTGGGAAGATGATTTAAATAAGGTGCTATACCTCATAGATTTGAAATCCTAAATTTGGAAATAATTTAAATGGGCTAGTATTGACTACATAGCCAATTCTTGATTCTATCCCATGATCATATGAAGCAACCCTATCCTATTTTTACATAAACAATTAGAGTATTTGAAATGTGAATTATGAGAATTTGAATCACCCCAAAAGTCATCATGATTGATTTTATAAAGTTATTTGATTTTAAATAAAGCATCTGCAAGCAATTTGTCTGAAAGATTTAAATTGAATTCAAATTAACTGGGCTTAGGCGGGAAACGAATTGGGCCAGAACAAAGGAGAAGGGGTTGGGATGGCCCAACTGCGCGTCCGACGCGAGCGGGCCGCCTGACAAGGTGGGGCCTACGCGTCAGTGACGTTTAAACCCGAAACGGTACCTGTTAACGTGAGTCGTAGGATTAGAGGATGATCCGACGGTCGATCGTCGTCGTCGTCGGCGGCGAGAGGTGATCCCTGGCACGGCGGAGGGAGGGGGTCGACGGTGATCCTGGACTCCGGCGAGGCTGGGCGTCGGTGGCGTTCGACGTGGTCGACGACGGCGAGGCGAACGGTGGTCGAGGGAGCGGCAGGGGTGGACTAATTCGTCGGCGAGCTTGCGAGGTACTGGCGGGCTACTCCGGCGAAATTCCGGCGAAGGAGGGCTAAATCAAGGAGGGGAAGGGGTATTGGCGAGAGGGGAGGCGACTGGTGTGGAGATTGGAGGCGGAATCGTCCTCCTTTTATAGAGTCGAGGCGAGGCCGTGGGGTGCGGGCAGGTCGTCGATGATGACGGCGAGGGAGGTCACGCTGGGCCAGAGGGATGGTGGCATCCTGTAGGCGACGTCGAGGCGGTGCTGCGGAGCGTCCTTGGGTGGCAGGGGAAGGACGGTGGTATCGCCATCGTCCTCGCGTACCCGCGTACTGCGGCGGATGGTTTCGTCCACGGCGACGGCGACAGGGCGTGCGAGGGCCGTTGAGGTTGTCCTGGACGTTGCTGTGGTCGTGGTGAGCAGGTGGGTGAAAGGAGAGAGCGGGGGAAAGTGTGAGGCGACGGGGCGAGCAGAGGTACTGGCGCGTCCAGAGCGTGGTCATGCATGCTCTGGCGCATCCTGGACGTCGTGGGCGCGCCACGTTCTGGGTGATGTCGTGTTCTCCTTGGCCAGGGCTCGCGCCAGTGGGTGCAGGGTGGTGAGGTAAGCTGGTTTGGCAAGGTCAGAGAGAGAGGGGAAGTGAGGTGGGCAGGTGGCAGGTTGGGCATGCTGGTGATCAAGGTGGCCGGCATGGCATGTTCTTGGATCCTTTGTGAAAAAAAATTTGGTCTCTGAGTGCATGGCCTGCTGTTGTGAGGTGAGGCCAGGCTATTTGACATGGTGGGCAAGGTGGGAGTGAGCTAGGGTATGCACAAATGATCAATGTCAACATGTGTGTGACATATGCAATGACATGGAGTGTCCTTGTGTCAAGGTGATCATGGCAAGGCTAGATGAGGTCATTGAGAGTGGCTAGGGGTACAATGTACTATGGATGATCACAAGAGAGAGAGGGTGAGGTGGTGAATAGTGGTTAAATAGTGGTTGTACCCTAATTCTATTCTATGTGCTCCACATACATGGCAAGCAAAAGTCTCTTGTGAGGTGAATTTTGACCAAAATTCTGCATGGTTGGGTTCTAAATAATGTTTGGCATCAAATGGTGGCATTGGTTTGGGTTTTGGAATTGATTTGTGACAATTCTAAATATTTGGGTAATCTAGAATCTATTTCAAGGTGGCATCTTGGCATGCTTATATTGAGAGTTTGACTTTGAACCAGCAAGGTTGACTTTGACCAAGTTGTTCACTTTCATGTGGTCTTGGATGAGGTGCAAAGAGTTGGCAAGGTTTGGTTTAAGAAACTCTTAATAAAAGGGCTCAAAGTGGGTAAGATATTAAAAATGGCACAAGTGACCATTATCACATGCAATTTGGAATTTGTATTTCTTTGCTTTTTGATTTGATTTTTCTTGACCCAAATGATGTTGTTGAGTGTTGAAATGGTATAGGGTAGTGATCCAACCATTCATACCAAGTCTTGAGGTCATTTGCTCAAATTTACATTTTTGCCAATTCCTCTCATATGCCTCTATGGACATTTTGATTTTTCTTTATTTTCTTTTATTTCACCTTGGATTGGATTTGTTGAGTAGTAGGTAGGGTTTCTTAATATTTTCAAACCATCTAGCAAAGGTAGATCATGTCCTAGACCTAGTTTTCAAATATAGTCTTAGGCTCATATGTGTATTTCTATTTTTATTTCCTTTTCTTTTTATTTGATCAAAGGGCATGGTGTAGGGTTCATTTAGGGTTAGATGAGGTTTAGTGTTGGTTTCAAACCCTTTTGGGCAAGGTAGAGGTGCTTAGGTCAAGTTTTGGTAATATGGCTATGTGCCACATATGCCTCTATGCATATGTTTATTTTATTTTTGTTTCTCACTTGATTTGGTTGGTAAGTACTAGGTTAGGTTTGTTGATGTTTTCAAAACCTCTAAACAAGGTAGAAAAGCCTAGGTAAAAGTTTTACCAAAAATAGCCATAGGCACATAGGCCCTTTTCTTATTTAATTTCAATTCTTTTTATTTATTTTATATTGGATGGTGACAAGAGAGATGAGGTTTAGGGTTTTGGAATATTTCAAAGTAGTTCACATAAGCATCATGGTAATAACACAATTATCAGGCACAAGTATTATGTATAGCACCTCATTCAGAAAAGTTTTTGTTGGTTCTCATTTTTGGAAAAAAGGGAAATTCATTTTCTCTTTGTTTTAAAATTTTGGGATGTTACAAACCCTTCCCCGTTAAACAAATCTCGTCCCGGGATTTTAAGAAAAGTTAGGTTCCTAAGAGAGATTGAGCAATTGGTTTAACAGGAAAACATACTTGGCATGGCTTGAGGGGCTTCCTGTGCTTCTGTTGCATTGATGTGGTAGAGGCGGCCATTGCGATTGTTCTGGTTCCTTCTTGCTGCAAAGCGGCGCTGTTGCTGAGCAGGTGCAGCGGTATTGGCGGCAATCTTGGCAAGCTTCTTGGGGAACTCATTGGAGTAGTGACCCACAACTCCACATTCATAGCAGTTCACAGTTGACTTGTCTTTGGGATTGACGGGAACAATGTTGCTTCCGGTCCTTGGGGCGGTATTGGGGTTGTTGTGGTTACCATTGGGGTGGTTGTTGTTGTTGGTGTGGTTGCTGTTGTTGTTGTTGCCTCCGGGCTTCGGGGGTCCTCCATTATTGTTGTTGTGGTGTGGACGGTAAGTCTGAACAGGGGGCTTGTTGTATCTTGGGGAAAATCCTCCAGTTGAGTTGTTGCAGTGTTTCTGTGCATTGTTGGGTCCATTCTGGTTCATCATTCTTCTCTTGCGGTTCTCGTTGGCTTGGTGCAGCTTTCCTTCCATCTGGATGGCTGAGTCCACCAGGGCTTCGAGGTCAGCGAACGGAATGTTCACTAACACAGTTTGTATTTCATCATGTAGTCCGTTCAGAAATCTCTCCTTCCTCTTCTCATTGGTGTCGGTCTCATCCGGGGCGTACCTTGACAGAGTAAGAAACCTGTCGCGGTATTCCACCACGGACATTCTTCCTTGCTTGAGTTCGCGGAACTCGTCTCTCATCTTCTTAATTAGTCCTTGGGGCACGTGATACTTGCTAAACTTCAACTTGAAGTCTTCCCAGGTCATCATTTGTCCGGCATTCATTGCGCGGGCACTCGTCCACCAGGCTCTGGCAGGTCCTGATAGGTAGTGGGTGGCGAACAGTACTTTCTCTGCGGCTTCAACTCCCGCAACTTCTAGGTTGTTCTCCATGGTCTGGAGCCAGTCATCTGCATCAAGTGGCTCTTCTGTTTTGTTAAACATAGGAGGGTTGGTGTTCTGAAAGTTCTTCAACTTGGATCCAGGGTGATCATGGTTTCCGTGGCCTTGATTGTTCTGAGCTATCTATTGCAGTGCAGCTATGTTGGCTTGTCTTTCAGCTCTCTCGGCTTCGCGGTCTGCCATCATCATCATCTGGATCATCTGCATCATTGCGTCTTGGTTGGTGCTGCGGGTTGGTGGGCCATCTGATCATTGAGGTAGATGATAAGATAAGAGGGAAATTTCTATGGTTTGTTTGAGTTAAAGTTCACAAAGTTTCAAAACTTGAGTAGTGCTGAGGGGGTAAAACCAACAACACTTTTTCATTCATTCCAAACATCACACATTACAAAGCTAACACACTGTTGGTTTTAAGAACCATTCATTCGCTCTACGATACAAGGGGATCCTGATACAAAGTCACACCTAAGAAAGTGATCAAGTGAAACTACTACTACTCACTACCCACATCTATCAGGATGTGGTCATCTTCTCTGGCTTCCAGAAACTCCTAGTCTTCCATATCAGCGTTCTCATCTTCTTCGAAATCCTCATCATTACTCAGGAAGGCTGCTCCTCCCTGAATGTCTTCATCTTCTTCTGATAGCTCCGTCAGATGGTCCTCGTGGGCTTTGACAGTTGCCTTCAAGGATACTATCTTGGCGCGGAGACGCGCAATGGTAGCGTCCTTCTTGGCATGCTGCTGGCTGATACGTCTCAAACGTATCTATAATTTCTTATGTTCTATGCTAGTTTTATGACAATACCTACATGTTTTATTCATACTTTATATCATTTTGATGCATTTTCCGGAACTAACCTATTAACAAGATGCCGAAGTGCCGGTCTCGTTTTCGCCGTTTTTGGTTCCGTAAAGGCTGTTCGGGCAATATTCTCGGAATTCGACGAGACAAAAGCCAAACATCTTATTTTACCGAGACGGACCAGAACACCGAAGGGGAGACGGAGTGGAGGCCCAGGGCCCCCCACACCATAGGCCGGCGCTGAAAGAACATTTCCCGCCCTTTTGGGTTTTGTGTGTTTGATGTCAACACT
>NC_061514.1:357393597-357461648 GCF_022539505.1 Lolium rigidum
ACGAGGTGGCCACACAGTAGGGCGGCGCGGCCCAAGCCCTGGCCGCGCCGGCCTGTTGTGTGGGCCCCTCGTGACGCCCCTTGACCTGCCCTTCCGCCTACTTAAAGCCTTCGTCGTGAATACCCCAGTACCGAGAGCCACGATACGGAAAACCTTCCAGAGACGCCGCCGCCGCCAATCCCATCTCGGGGGATTCGGGAGATCGCCTCCGGCACCCTGCCGGAGAGGGGAATCATCTCCCGGAGGTCTCTTCATCGCTATGATCGCCTCCGGATCGATGTGTGAGTAGTCCACCCTGGACTATGGGTCCATAGCAGTAGCTAGATGGTTGTCTTCTCCTCATTGTGCTATCATGTTAGATCTTGTGAGCTGCCTATCATGATCAAGATCATCTATTTGTAATGCTACATGTTGTGTTTGTTGGGATCCGATGAATATTGAATACTATGTCAAGTTGATTATCAATCTATCATATATGTTATTTATGTTCTTGCATGCTCTCCGTTGCTAGTAGAGGCTCTGGCCAAGTTGATACTTGTGACTCCAAGAGGGATTATTTATGCTCGATAGTGGGTTCATGCCTCCATTAAATGCGGGACGAGTGACGAAAGTTCTAAGGTTGTGGATGTGTCTGTTGCCACTAGGGATAAAACATCGATGCTTTGTCTAAGGATATTTATGTTGATTACATTATGCACCATACTTAATACAATTGTACTGTTGTTTACAACTTAATGCTGGAGGGGTTCGGATGATAACACTGAAGGTGGACTTTTTAGGCATAGATGCATGCTGGATAGCGGTCTATGTACTTTGTCGTAATGCCACGATTAAATCTCATAGTACTCATCATGATATATGTATGTGCATTGTTATGCCTTCTTTATTTGTCAATTGCCCAACTGTAATTTGTTCACCCAACATGCTGTTTATCTTATGGGAGAGACACCACTAGTGAGCTGTGGACCCCGGTCCTATTCTTTACATCTGAAATACAATCTACTGCAATTGTTCTTTACTGTTCTTCGCAAACAATCATCATCATCCACACTATACATCTAATCCTTTGTTTTCAGCAAGCCGGTGAGCTTGACAACCTCACTGTTATGTTGGGGCAAAGTACTGTGATTGTGTTGTGCATGTTCCACGTTGGCGCCGGAATCCCTGGTGTTGCGCCGCACTACACTCCGCCGCCATCAACCTTCAACGTGCTTCTTGACTCCTACTGGTTCGATAACCTTGGTTTCTTACTGAGGGAAAACTTGCTGTTGTGCGCATCACACCTTCCTCTTGGGTTCCCAACGGACGTGTTAACTACGCGCAATCAAGCTCTTTTTCTGACGCCGTTGCCGGGGAGATCAAGACACGCTGCAAGGGGAGTCTCCACTTCCAATCTCTTTACTTTGTTTTTGTCTTGCTTTGCTTTACTTTATTTTATTTACTACTTTGTTTGCTGCACTTAATCAAAAACACAAAAAAATTAGTTGCTAGTTTTACTTTATTTACTGTCTTGTTCCCTATATCGGAAACACCAAAAAATTAGTTACTTGCATTTACTTTACTTAGTTTGCTTTATTTACTGCTGCTAAAATGGGTACTGTTGAGAATACTAAGTTGTGTGACTTCACTAGCACAAATAATAATGATTTCCTATGCACACCTATTGCTCCACTTGCTAGTACAGCAGAATTCTTTGAAATTAAACACTGCTTTCTTGAATCTTGTTATGAGAGAGCAATTTTACGGTGTTAGTTACGATGATGCTGCTGCCCATCTTAATAATTTTGTTGAACTTTGTGAAATGCAAAAGTATAAGGATGTAGATAGTGACATTATAAAATTGAAATTGTTTCCTTTCTCCTTAAGAGGAAGAGCTAAAGATTCGTTGCTATCTCTGCCTAGAAATAGTATTGATTCATGGACTAAATGTAAGGATGCTGTTATTGGTAGATATTATCCTCCCGCTAAAATTATATCTTTGAGACGTAGCATAATGAATTTCAAGCAATTAGATAATGAACATGTTTCTCAAGCATGGGAGAGAATGAAATCTTTGGTAAAGAATTGCCCAACCCATGGACTAACTACTTGGATGATCATCCAAACCTTTTATGCGGGATTGAATTTTTCTTCGCGGAACCTATTGGATTCAGCTGCTGGAGGTACCTTTATGTCCATCACTTTGGGGGCGGCAACAAAGCTTCTTGATGATATGATGATAAATTACTCTGAATGGCACACGGAAAGGGCTCCACAAGGTAAGAAGGTAAATTCTGTTGAAGAAACCTCCTCCTTGAGTGATAAGATTGATGCTATTATGTCTATGCTTGTGAATGGTAGATCTAATGTTGATCCTAATAATGTTCCTTTAGCTTCATTGGTTTCCCAAGAAGAACATGTTGATGTGAATTTCATTAAAAGTAATAATTTCAACAACAATGCTTATAGGAATAATTCGGTAACAACTATAGGCCATATCCTTACGCTAATGGTAATAGTTATGGTAATTCTTATGAGAATTCTTACAACAATAATAGTAGTGTACCCCCTGGTCTTGAAGCTATGCTTAAAGAATTTATTAGTACACAAACTACTTTTAACAAATCTGTTGAAGAAAAGCTTGATAAAATTGATATTCTTGCTTCTAAGGTTGATAGACTTGCCTCTGATGTTGATCTTTTAAAATTGAAAGTTATGCCTAATAAGGATATTGATAATAAAATTGTTACTACAGCAAATGTCATCCAAGTTCGAATTAATGAGAATATTAGATTGATGGCTGAATTGCATGCTAGGTGGGAAAGAGAAGAAAATGAAAAACTTGCTAAAGAGAATAACGTAGCTAAAGTTTGGACTATTACCACCACTAGTAATGTTAATGCTTCACATGTTGCTACACCTCCTACTATCAATGATAAAATAATTGGTGTTAGCAATGTTTCTACTCCTAGTGCAAAGCGTGCAAAATTACCTGAAACTGCTAAAGCTGCTTGAAGCCGATAAAACTGCAGAAATTTTTCAAAATGTTGGGGACAATGATTCCATTGCTGTAGGTCATAATGATTTAGATTTTGATGATTGTCACATCTCTGAAGTTATAAAGTGCTTACAAAAACTTGCTAAAAGTCCTAATGCTAGTGCTATAAATTTGGCCTTTACAAAACATATTACAAATGCTCTCATAAAAGCTAGAGAAGAGAAACTAAAACTTGAAACCTCTATTCCTAGGAAGTTGGAAGATGGTTGGGAGCCCATCATTAAGATGAGGGTCAATGATTTTGATTGTAATGCTTTATGTGATCTTGGTGCAAGTATTTCTGTTATGCCTAAGAAAATTTATGATATGCTTGACTTGCCACCATTGAGAAATTGTTATTTGGATGTTAATCTCGCTGATAATGCTATAAAGAAACCTTTGGGGAGGATTGATAATATTCGTATTAAGGTTAACAATAACCTTGTCCCCGTTGATTTTGTTGTCTTGGATATTGAATGCAATGCATCTTGTCCCATTATATTGGGAAGACCTTTTCTTCGAACTGTTGGTGCTACCATTGATATGAAGGAAGGTAATATTAAATATCAATTTCCTCTCAAGAAAGGTATGGAACACTTCCCTAGAAAGAGAATGAAGTTACCTTATGATTCTATTATTAGAAAAAATTATGATGTTGATGCTTCATCTCTTGATAATACTTGATTCACACTTTACGCGCCTAGCTGAAAGGCGTTAAAGAAAAGCGCTTATGGGAGACAACCCATTATTTTAATTTTGCACTTTGTTTTATATTTGAGTCTTGGAAGTTGTTACTACTGTAGCAACCTCTCCTTATCTTTATTTTATTGCATTGTTGTGCCAAGTAAAGTCTTTGATAGTAAAGTCAATACTAGATTTGGATTACTGCGCAGAAACAAATTTCTTGCTGTCACGAATTTCGATATGCCTCTCTGCAGGTAACTCAGAAAAATCTGCCAATTTACGTGCGTTATCCTCAGATATGTACGCAACTTTCATTCAATTTGGGCATTTTCATCTGAGCAAGTCTGGTGCCTCGAAAAAATTCGTCTTTACGGACTGTTCTGTTTTGACAGATTCTGCCTTTTATTTCGCATTGCCTGTTTTGCTATGTTTGATGGATTTCTTTGTTCCATTAACTTTCAGTAGCTTTGTGCAATGTCCAGAAGTGTTAAGAATGATTATTTCACCTCTGAATATATGAATTATGCACTGACCCTCTAATGAGTTTGTTTTGAGTTTGGTGTGGAGGAAGTTTTCAAGGGTCAAGAGAGGAGGATGATACAATATGATCAAGAAGAGTGAAAATTCAAAGCTTGGGGATGCCCCGTGGTTCATCCCTGCATATTTTAAGAAGACCCAAGCGTCTAAGCTTGGGGATGCCCAAGGCATCCCTTCTTCATCGACAACTTATCAGGTCACCTCTAGTGAAACTATATTTTTATTCCGTCACATCTTATGTGCTTTACTTGGAGCGTCTGTTTGTTTTTATTTTTGTTTTTGTTTGAATAAGATCGGATCCTAGCATTCTTTGTTTGGGAGAGAGACACGCTCCGCTGTTTCATATGAACAAATATGTTCTTAGCTTTATCTTTAATGTTCATTGCGAAAGTTGGACTATTTCATTCATTGCTATATGGTTGGAAACGGAAAATGCCGCATGTGGTAAATGGTTTAATGTCTTGAATAATGAGATACTTGGCAATTGTTGTGCTCATATAGATCATGTTTAAGCTCTTGCATCATGTACCTTGTACCTATTAATGAATAACTACATAGAGCTTGTTAAAATTTGGTTTGCATGATTGATCTCTAGAGTCTAGATATTTTCTGGTTAAGGTTTTTGAACAACAAGGAGACAATGTAAAGTCTTATAATAGTTACAATATGTTCATATGTGAGCTTTGCTGCACCCTTTATACTTGAGTTTGCTTCAAACAACCTTGCTAGCCTAGCCTTGTATTGAGAGGAATTCTTCTCGTGCATCCAAATCCTTGAGCCAACTACTATGCCATTTGTGTCCACCATACCTGCCTGCCACATGGTATTTCCCCGCCATTCCAAAGTACATTACTTGAGTGCTACCTTTAAAATTCTATTCTTTGTCTTTGCAATATATAGCTCATGGGACAAATAGCCTTAAAAACTATTGTGGTGAAGAATATGTACTTATGTGTCTTATTTCTTAATAAGTTGCTTGTTGAGCGGTAACCATGTTTACGGGGACGCCATCAACTTTTACCTTTGTTGAATATCATGTGAGTTGCTATGCATGTTCGTCTTGTCCGAAGTAAGGGAGATTTTCATGATCAAATGGTTTGAGTATGCATATTGTTAGAGAAGAACATTGGGCCGCTAACTAAAGCCATGATTCATGGTGGAAATTTCAGTTTGGACAATTAATCCTCAATCTCTTATGAGAAAATTAACTGTTGTTGAATGCTTATGCATTAAAGAGGAGTCCATTATCTGTTGTCTATGTTGTCCCGGTATGGATGTCTAAGTTGAGAATAATCAAAAGCGAGAAATCCAATGCGAGCTTTCTCCTTAGACCTTTGTACAGGCGGCATAGAGGTACCCCTTTGTGAAACTTGGTTGAAACATATGCTATGCAATGATAATCCGTGTTAATCCAAGCTAATTAGGACAAGGTGCGAGCACTATTGGTATACTATGCATGAGACTTGCAACTTATAAGATATCTTATACATAACACATATGCTTTATTACTACCGTTGACAAAATTGTTTCTTGTTTTCAAAATGAAAAGCTCTAGCACAAATATAGTAATCAATGCTTCCCTCTGCGAAGGGCCTATCTTTTACTTTATTGTTGAGTCAGTTTACCTATTCTTTCTATCCCAGAAGAAAACACTTGTATCAACTGTGTGCATTGATTCTTACATGTTTACCTATTGCACTTGTTATATTACTTTGTGTTCACAATTATCCATGAGATATACATGTTGAAGTTGAAAGCAACCGCTGAAACTTTTATCTTCCTTTGTGTTGCTTCAATACCTTTACTTTGAATTTATTGCTTTATGAGTAACTCTTATGCAAGTCTTATTGATGCTTGTCTTGAAAGTATTATTCATGAAAAGTCTTTGCTATATGATTCATTTGTTTACTCATTATCTTCATCATTGCTTCGAATCGCTGCATTCATCTCATATGCTTTACAATAGTATTGATCAAGATTATGATAGCATGTCACTTCGAAATTATTCTTGTTATCGTTTACCTACTCGAGGGCGAGTAGGAACTAAGCTTGGGGATGCTTGATACGTCTCAAACGTATCTATAATTTCTTATGTTCCATGCTACTTTTATGATGATACTCAGATGTTTTATACACATTATATGTCATTATTATGCATTTTCCGGCACTAACCTATTGACGAGATGCCGAAGAGCCGATTGCTTGTTTTCTCGCTGTTTTTGGTTTCAGAAATCCTAGTAAGGAAATATTCTCGGAATTGGACGAAATCAACGCCCAGGGTCCTATTTTTCCACGAAGCTTCCAGAAGACCGAAGAGGATACGAAGTGGGGCCACGAGGTGGCCACACAGTAGGGCGGCGCGGCCCAAGCCCTGGCCGCGCCGTCCTGTTGTGTGGGCCCCTCGTGACGCCCCTTGACCTGCCCTTCCGCCTACTTAAAGCCTTCGTCGCGAATACCCCAGTACCGAGAGCCACGATACGGAAAACCTTCCAGAGACGCCGCCGCCGCCAATCCCATCTCGGGGGATTCAGGAGATCGCCTCCGGCACCCTGCCGGAGAGGGGAATCATCTCCCGGAGGTCTCTTCATCGCCATGATCGCCTCCGGATCGATGTGTGAGTAGTCCACCCCTGGACTATGGGTCCATAGCAGTAGCTAGATGGTTGTATTCTCCTCATTGTGCTATCATGTTAGATCTTGTGAGCTGCCTATCATGATCAAGATCATCTATTTGTAATGCTACATGTTGTGTTTGTTGGGATCCGATGAATATTGAATACTATGTCAAGTTGATTATCAATCTATCATATATGTTATTTATGTTCTTGCATGCTCTCCGTTGCTAGTAGAGGCTCTGGCCAAGTTGATACTTGTGACTCCAAGAGGGAGTATTTATGCTCGATAGTGGGTTCATGCCTCCATTAAATGCGGGACGAGTGACGTAAAGTTCTAAGGTTGTGGATGTGTTGTTGCCACTAGGGATAAAACATCGATGCTTTGTCTAAGGATATTTGTGTTGATTACATTACGCACCATACTTAATGCAATTGTCTGTTGTTTACAACTTAATATCTGGAGGGGTTCGGATGATAACCTGAAGGTGAACTTTTTAGGCATAGATGCATGCTTGGATAGCGGTCTATGTACTTTGTCGTAATGCCCTGATTAAATCTCATAGTACTCATCATGATATATGTATGTGCATTGTTATGCCTTCTTTATTTGTCAATTGCCCAACCGTAATTTGTTCACCCAACATCTGTTTATCTTATGGGAGAGACACCACTAGTGAACTGTGGACCCCGGTCCTATTCTTTACATCCGAAATACAATCTACTGCAATTGTTCTTTACTCGTTCTTCGCAAACAATCATCATCATCCACACTATACATCTAATCATTTGTTTTCAGCAAGCCGGTGAGATTGACAACCTCACTGTTACGTTGGGGCAAAGTACTGTGATTGTGTTGTGCAGGTTCCACGTTGGCTCCGGAATCCCTGGTGTTGCGCCGCACTACACTCCGCCGCCATCAACCTTCAATGTGCTTCTTGACTCCTACTGGTTCGATAACCTTGGTTTCTTACTGAGGGAAAACTTGCTGCTGTGCGCATCACACCTTCCTCTTGGGGTTCCCAACGGACGTGTTAACTACGCGCAATCAGTCTCCGGTACTAGCGTCTATAAACGAATACGAGGATACAATCACCAAACAAAACTTAAAATCTAGACTAAGCACACACATGAGTCACACAAGTTAGGCTAGCATCACAACATTATTATTATGTTGGTTGAGTTTGTTTTATTCTTAAGAAAAATAATTTCCTCTCATTACAAATATTAATTAAGGTTTCTATTTAATTCTTTGGAGAAATAATTTCCTCTCATTGAATCTTGTTATGATTTAATTTCCTCATATGATAATATATGAACTCATGTTGACCAAGGTCAACACTTCATAATCATCATTTGGGAAAATGGTTTAAATGAGGTGAGGTACCTCATGCAATTTAATCCTAACAAGGTAATAATTTAATGTCCTCAAATAATTCATTATGAGCTCAATTAGACCATAGTTACTACCTCATGTTGATTTACTTGAGACCAAGATTTAAATGAGAAGAATCCACCTCAATTAACAATTTATGGTCACATGTTGACCAAGGTCAACACTTCCCACTTATTATTTGAGAAACATAATTAAAATGAGGTTCTATACCTCATGCAATTGAAATCCTATTTGATTTAATATCCTCAAGTGAGCAAATATGAGACCAAGCAACAAGGGTCATCACATTACTTCATACCACTTGGGAAGATGATTTAAATAAGGTGCTATACCTCATAGATTTGAAATCCTAAATTTGGAAATAATTTAAATGGGCTAGTATTGACTACATAGCCAATTCTTGATTCTAGCCCATGATCATATGAAGCAACCCTATCCTATTTTTACATAAACAATTATAGTATTTGAAATGTGAATTATGAGAATTTGAATCACCCCAAAAGTCATCATGATTGATTTTATAAATTTATTTGAATTCTGAAAACTCTCTGTCTTGTTATTATTACTATTTAAATTCTACAATATATCTTGATGTGAATCCAGTGGGGTTGGATAGAACATTTCATGAGCTTTCCAAATATATAAAATTGGTCAAATTTGATTCAGCCGATTTGAAGTTATTTGATTTTAAATAAAGCATTTGCAAGCAATTTGTCTGAAAGATTTAAATTGAATTCAAATTAACTAGGCTTAGGCGGGAAACGAATTGGGCCAGAACGAAGGAGAAGGGGTTGGGCTGGCCCAACTGCGCGTCCGACGCGAGCAGGCTGACTGACAAGGTGGGGCCTACGCGTCAGTGACGTTTAAACCCGAAGCGGTACCTGTTAACGTGAGTCGTAGGATTAGAGGATGATCCGACGGTCGATCATCGTCGTTGTCGGCGGCGAGAGGTGAGCCCTGGCACGGCGGAGGGAGGGGGTCGGCGGCCATCCTGGACTCCGGCGAGGCTGGGCATCGGCGGCGTTCGACGTGGTCGACGACGGCGAGGCGAACGGTGGTCGAGGGAGCGGCAGGGGTGGACTAACTCATCGGCGAGCTTGCGGGGTACTGGCGGGCTACTCCGGCGAAATTCCGGCGAAGGAGGGCTAAATCGAGGAGGGGAAGGGGTATTGGCGAGCTAGAAGAAGGAGGGGAGGCGACTGGTTTGGAGATTGGAGGCGGAATCGTCCTCCTATTATAGGGTCGAGGCGAGGCCGTGGGGTGCGGGCAGGTCGTCGATGATGACGGCGAGGGAGGTCACGCTGGGCCAGAGGGATGGTGGCGTCCTGTAGACGACATCGAGGCGGTGCTAAGGAGCGTCCTTGGGCGGCAGGGGAAGGACGGTGGCGTCGTCATCGTCCTCGCGTACCCGCGTACTGCGGTGGATGGTTTCGTCCATGGCGACAGCGACAAGGCGTGCGAGGGCCGTTGAGGTTGTCCTGGACGTTGCTGTGGTCGTGGTGAGCAGGTGGGTGAAAGGAGAGAGCGAGGGAAAGTGTGAGGCGACGGGGCGAGCAGAGGTACTGGCGCGTCCAGAGCGTGGTCATGCACGCTCTGGCGCGTCCTGGACATCGTGGGCGCGCCACGTTCTGGGTGATGTCGTGTTCTCCTTGGCCAGGGCTCGCGCCAGTGGGTGCAGGGTGGTGAGGTAAGATGGTTTGGCAAGGTCAGAGAGAGAGGGGAAGTGAGGTGGCAGGTTGGGCATGGTGGTGATCAAGGTGGCCGGCATGGCATGTTCTTGGATCCTTTGTGAAAAAAATTTGGTCTCTGAGTGCATGGCCTGCTGGTGTGAGGTGAGGCCAGGCTATTTGACATGGTGGGCAAGGTGGGAGTGAGCTAGGGTATGCACAAATGATCAATGTCAACATGTGTGTGACATATGCAATGACATGGAGTGTCCTTGTGTCAAGGTGATCATGGCAAGGCTAGATGAGGTCATTGAGAGTGGTTAGGGGTAAAATGTACTATGGATGATCACAAGAGAGAGAGGGTGAGGTGGTGAATAGTGGTTAAATAGTGGTTGTACCCTAATTCTATTCTATGTGCTCCACATACATGGCAAGCAAAAGTCTCTTGTGAGGTAAAATTTTGACCAACATTCTGCATGGTTGGGTTCTAACTAATGTTTGGCATCAAATGGTGGCATTGGTTTGGGTTTTGGAATTGATTTGTGACAATTCTAAATATTTGGGTAATCTAGAATCTATTTCAAAGTGGCATCTTGGCATGCTTATATTGAGAGTTTGAATTTGAACTAGCAAGGTTGACTTTGACCAAGTTGTTCACTTTCATGAGGTCTTGGATGAGATGCAAAGAGTTGGCAAGGTTTGGTTTAAGAAACTCTTAATAAAAGGGCTCAAAGTGGGTAAGATATTAAAAATGGCACAAGTGACCATTATCACATGCAATTTGGAATTTGTATTTCTTTGCTTTTTGATTTGATTTTTCTTGACCCAAATGATGTTGTTGAGTGTTGAAATGGTATAGGGTAGTGATCCAACCATTCATACCAAGTCTTGAGGTCATTTGCTCAAATTTACATTTTTGCCAATTCCTCTCATATGCCTCTATGGACATTTTGATTTTTCTTTATTTTCTTTTATTTCACCTTGGATTGGATTTGTTGAGTACTAGGTAGGGTTCTTAATATTTTCAAACCATCTAGCAAAGGTAGATCATGTCATAGACCTAGTTTTCAATATAGTCTTAGGCTCATATGTGTATTTCTATTTTTATTTCCTTTTCTTTTTATTTGATCAAAGGGCATGGTGTAGGGTTCATTTAGGGTTAGATGAGGTTTAGTGTTGGTTTCAAACCCTTTTGGGCAAGGTAGAGGTGCTTAGGTCAAGTTTTGGTAATATGGCTATGTGCCACATATGCCTCTATGCATATGTTTATTTTATTTTTGTTTCTCACTTGATTTGGTTGGTAAGTACTAAATAAAGAAACCTAGTACGGCTGACACAACATCATGTTTGAGCAAATCCCAATGCTTTTGGAAAAACCCAGCCGTGAACCCATCAACACCAGGACTTTTGTTTGGCTTCATACTAAATAAAGCTTTTGTTATTTCCTCTTCTGAAAAAGGTGCATCCAAGATAAAATTCATTTCGTCTGTCACCTTCCTTTGTACAAAACGCGTGATAAGAGATGGTTGTAGCCCTTCTTGTGCCTGGAATAGATCACTAAAGAAACTCACAGCCATTTCTTTTAATTCAGACTGGTCAGATGTGATGGAGCCATCTTGGTTTGTCATTGGTCCAATGCGATTCTGGCGTCCGCGTTCCTTCGCTTTATTGTGAAAGAAACTTGTGTTTCTATCCCCCTCTCGCAGCCATTGCACTCTCGATCGTTGTCTCATCATTGTTTCCTCGCGGCCCAAAATGGTGTTCAGCTCACATATTAGTTGCCGCTCCTGTTCTGTGGGCCCATGGTAGAGTGACAAGGACCGGATATCTTCTAGCTGTTGGCGCAAATCTTTTACCTTCCTGCGGACGGAACCGAAGGTGTAATAGCTCCAATGTTGCAGTTCTTTCTGAACCCCTCGTAAGGTTGTAGCGACTGCGCTTAAATTATCACCCTTTCTGCTATCATACCAAGCCTTTCTGATAATCTGGTTGTACTCCTGATGAGATTGCCACATGTTCTCGTATCTGAAAAACTTCGAAGTTGTCCTAGTAACTTGATTGTGCAAGCCTTTATTTATTTCAATAATTAGCGTACAATGGTCGGAGGTTGTGGTCTGGACATGCTGCACCCAGGTGCCCTCAAAAATATTTATAAAATCTGCATTGGCAAATGCACGATCAAGGCGAACTTTAACATTTCTGCTGCCATTCTGCTTGTTATCCCATGTATAAGGCAAACCAGTGTACCCGAGATCAATGAAGTTACAGTAATAATCCACTACTTCCCTGAATCCATCCATCTGCCACTCCTCCCTCTCTCTGGAACCAAAATATTCAGAATTTGACAACACCTCATTGAAATCTCCAACACATATCCAGGGTATTTTGAACTGACGCTTCAAGTACTTCAACAAGTACCAGCTTTGAGCACGGAGATCACGACGTGGTTCACCGTAGAAACCAGTTAGTCTGAACTCTTTCCATCCTGACTCATCTGGGGATATGAACACATCTATGTGAGCTTCGGCAAGAGATTTCAGGTCGACAGAAATTTCTCTTTTCCACCACAATGCAATGCCACCACTTCGCCCTTCAGACTTGACACAAAGTCCATGGGGAAAACCCAACATCCATTGCATACGCTCACATTTTGCCTTGCTCAATTTCGTCTCCATCAGGAAAACGAGGTCTGGACGGTGGTTCTCCATCAGACTGCGGAGCTCTGGAATCGCCCCCGACTTGCCGCAACCCCGGCAATTCAAGCTTAGAATCTTCATTGATACGGGTGACAGGCTGACAGCCACGTGGATTTGTAAAGGAATGTAGAATTGGTTGGAAGAAGGACAAATTTTTTTGGGGGATTTAGAGGAGGTAAAATGGAATGATTGAGGGGAGTAATCAGGACACGCTCCTAAGAATTGAAAAGGATGTGAAAACGATTCAGTCAAGTATGTTGTTTGATTGAGGATTATTTGGGTCAAGGGAAAGACGCTGAACAAATAAGGCAAATCCCTGGATAGTTCCGGACGGGTGAAGAGAACACAGAAACAAAAGGGATTATTTCAGTGGTGAGGGTTGTTTAGGCGACTCGGGATTGGGGATGGCGGATGGGTGGGCTGGAGAGCTGCCGGTGGCGGAGAAACTACCGGCGGCGGAGGATCCGTATAACTACTATACTATTTGGTAACAAACTTCTTTTTTGTTAGAATTTTTGATTTAATTTTTGCATACCTCTAATGCTGACACGTGTATTCATAGGCTCTGTTATTATTTGGTGTGCACTTCTGGGGTTGTTTTGGAATTCCAATCTATTCTAATTTAGTCTGGTTATTCACATGCGGATGATTTCTGTTTCAAGTCCGGGTGTGTGTAGTCAATTTCTTCTTCCAGGTTCTGGTAGAGCGGTGCGGTGGCCACACGTGGGCTATCTCGATAGCTCCCCAACCAGTTCACGTCCCAGAAATTTCTTCTCCTCTCTCCACCTAGCATCTCTTCGTGCGCCGTTTCCGCCGTCCTGCCTGCCTGGTCGCCTGAGCTTCTCCCTGACTCACACTTTCTAGCGCCGCCGGCCTGGCTTCCCTCGCCGTGGCCGGGTGGTCATCAGTGCACGCTCGGCCGGTTGTCCCCATGAGCAGCTTGGACCGACGACATGTGCTCTATATAGGAGCAGCCGAGCAGGTGGGGATGTTGCTGGGTAAGGAGGAGGCGGGTTGAGGTGCGCGCACTAGATCGGTGGCTTGGGAGGTGCGAGGCCGTGGGGATCGAGGAGTGGCGGTCGCCGGATGGCTGGCCCGAAAGCTTCCCCACCCGATCCCTTCCTCCCCCTCCCCTGGCCTAGGCTCCCTCTGGATGGCGGCCCTGACGTGGGTCTCTGGCTTCCCCGGCGCAGCCACGGCCTCGCATGGAAGACGGCCCCGGCTCCGACGGCTGGTCGACTAGCACTGCTGCCTGTTTCGTTTCTTGGAGGTGAAAGGGGAAGTAGCTAGATGTTGCAGCTCTGTCTTCTCCTCTCTCTCCCTTCTCTCACTCCTCTAATCCTCTTCTTTTTGCAGCGACCAACACTAGGACCCGAGGATCTGGCTCCTTGATAGAGCAGGATGAGGGACACGAACAAACCAGCACCATGGCCATGTCTGCCTAACCTCTCCCTCTCTCTCAGCCGGTGGCGGCAACACGGAGGTAGCTGCACATGAGGAGCTCGACCTCAGTAAGGGGCGGAGCTACGCCCCTGGCAACCATGGCCATGGCCCCGGACGCATCAAATTTTCCGGCCACCTACGCATTGAATTTTGGAATTGGCTCTGGGTACTGTCCAGTACTTGCCTGTCCGTTCTGACCCGATACGACCCAAATTAGTTGGAAACGAGATCCACATCGAGCGGGAAGGGGGTTCCGTCCCCTTGGTCTCTGCGGCTGGACGCGTGCGCCGCAACGCGCCTCCCCATTCCATCATCCCCGGCAGGCCAGCTTGCCGCCCAGGTCCGCACACTCCCGGATACGCTGGAAGCACGGCTCCCATAGGCTGCTCGACGCTGGCCCGCCCTCCCAGGACTGCGTACTCCTCTGCAGCAACTAGGTGGTTTATTCATCTCACGTTTTCAAGTTTCAGTTTAATTGATTTATGTGACTGTCCAGAAGTAAACCGATTCATTTTGCTATCTATTTCATGCTTTAGGAATAAAAGATTTAGAGATTTAGACATAAAAGTGACAAACATGGATGCTACAATTTTTTGCTATCGATTTCCAAAATACCAAACAGGGATGATGCAAAAAAAAAATCTATAGACTTCAAGTTTTTTTCATCATCTCTTTGTATTTTTTTTGGATCATTAGGAATTGAGTTTAAATTAAATCTTTGCAATCGTACTAGATTTTTGTACAATTACATGGGGTTTTTAAAGTTTTTTTTTTGCGCTTAGCTTTTGACCCGGGGTTTGCTCTGATCCTGGCTCCGCCAGTCACTACCCATCTGCGGAAAGAACTGACGGTACATCGCCGGGCTGTGCACCATCTACCATCTTTCTCTCTCTCTACCGTGTGTGGCTACAGCTTCTCTCTCTCTTCACGAGGTTGATGCATGTACCAAGTGTTTGATGTTATGTTTGTGAGAAGAGATTTGTTTTGTTGGTCTGTAAATCCTTGCAGGATTTAGATGTGTGTCAATTCAACCTCGACCAGATTCCATGGGTGATCACCCCAAGCGAGGTGCTCCTCCTCAACACCATAAGAGACAGGTACACATGCAACTTGGAAACAAAAATATCGAGAACATTTCCTATCTCTGTGTTTACTGTGTGATCATGATCATTTTCTTAGTATGTTTGAAAATAAGGTTGTCCTTCTCATCTTATTTTGTTTTGCAAAGTGGTTCAGGTGCAGCTCAATGGGTGTCTGCTCCGTTGTGCCACGCCGTGGGGATACATGGGACCGGTGGTCTGTGGTTGCTCACGCTCGACGACGACTACAAAGGCGTCGACGGTGCGGTGCCATGCCATGGGAAGACTGGGCGGGCGACATGCAGCCAGAGGGAGGGTGTGGTCGAGCTTGCGCTCGACTGTAGAGGATGCTATAAACGGATTTTACAGTAGCATGGAGTTTTTTACCTGCTCATATATGAGGTAAAAAGTCACAATGTTTTCAATCTTGGCAATTACCTGCGTACTATTATGGGCTGATTTTTGTTCCCAAGACATAGAGATGATGAACACTATTTTGTTTAGTGGGCCGATGCAGAATGGAAGGGCAGGGCAGGAGTGGGATCTATATGGTTACCACACCAAACAAAAACCAAAGTCAATCGGGAATTAGATAAACATTGGAACCCATTGGATGGTGAATGATAAAACTATGCACATGTAGTCTCCTCTAGCAGACGCTGCATCTTTCTTGTGTTCAGTACGTCCTATCTACTGCATATTTGAGAATTGAGTGTACCTATTAGCATCAGATGTGTAATTTAGTCGCTCAGTTTTTGACAGAAAGTACCTGTGATTTTTGAATGATGTATGACTGCGTGCTTTGGATTCAATACATTGATGGCAAACAGGTTAAATTCCTAGGTTCTAAAGAAAATGCTTTGAGATGATAGTATCCCCATATTTCTATGTCACTCTTTCGAATTGCTACGCCACTATCTTGATCATGTATTAGAAGAGAGCAGATGTTGAATTATATGAAGTTTGATTGTGTATATTGTATGTTCGTACAAATAACTTGATGGCCACATTTAAGATATATTTGCTTAATATCATTACAGCAGGAGGGTATACACCATCAGAAAACTGTCTACTTTAAATCAACCTCATCGGCTAGATATGTCTGTTGTGCCATTGGGCTATTCATAGTTCTGTAATTCTTAATCCCCATGTGATGTGTACCGAATATGTTGAGGTTGCCAAACAACTTCAAGACAACATCAGCAATTTGGGGGTTTTAATTATACACTCGCATGTAGGTTTTGCATACTGTATCCGTACAAGTGTTGTAAAAGTTGATGTTTTGTGTGGCATGCTTTCTGTAGTTATTTTGATGTTAGCCAAACTAAGTAGCATTTACTAGAAGCATGTCTGCAATTCATGATGCCGCTTGGCCTCTTGATGTTCATGGGGACTGCTAGAGCTGTAGAGCATGTTGATTACAAAAGAGAGAATTTTCACCTTTTAGTAACTAGAGATTATATTTTCTTCGCTCTCAGTTTGGCTTCTTGTGTGGAATCAAAACTTACAGTAAACCTTACAACTGTTTTGATTGAAGAAGTTGAGAGCTCACAATATACAAACAAATGAGAATGTTCTGCTAGGCAAGAAGATATGTTGGCCAAGATGCCGGTATAATATGAGCACTAATTGGTGCATTAGAGTTGATTTCTTGTATAAGTGACATTGTTTCTATGTGTGGATTCTGGTCTGGATTATTAAGAATGGACCATATATTTTAGTCCCATATGCCAAATATTGCTTGAATCGAAGATGGCTATCGGATACACTTTCAAAGGTATCTCTGACCACTAGATTTTGTTTCTCCAGCTTTCCTTATGATGATTAGATTGATTTTGTAGGTAATGAAATCCTTCTAGAGTTGAGACTTGAGACATTAAAAAATATGGACACTCTTGCTTCGAGTTGAGACTTTTGTAGATGTGTTACTCATATATAACTGACTGTTCAGTTCTGGCCATTTTCAAAATGAAGTTTTTTTTCTGTATTTTTCCTATATTAGTTCAAATGTGGTATAGGGGAAAAAAAGGACAGTGGGATGCATATCTATACCTCTATAATATGAGTGCAGATATTCAGACATGGGGTAGACAAAGCATTGTTGTATAGGCTACGCATATCTTATTTCATGGCTTGCTAGCTGATTGTATGTGCCGCGTCATATATCTCTCTAGCTTAGGAAGGAACTGAACAATCGCAAAGAGAAGTAACAACTCGATCCAAGTTTTATGTGAGCTTCCACGTGGTGTATAAATTCTACATATTTGATGTATAACAGACTATTAGTTAATGCACTGAACATATATTTCTTACTGGTTGATGTTTCTCCCTGTCCTAAAGTCTCCTATTTATATTCTATGCAACATGAGCATAGTGAGGCATTCCTTGATGTGGACGGAATGCCTAGAGTCGTACTAAAATATTTGTTTATCTTCTGACGAGTTCAACAAATGGAGTAGGGTAGCAATACTGCACTAGAGTGATAATTCAAAAAAGCATCCAACTCTGTTTGTGATTTTCTCCCCTTGGATAGGATGATAAGTTGCATCCCATATTGGGGTTGGCAACAAAGTTAGTGTTATCTGAATGGCGTTTATTTCCATGATTTTGTAGGTGAGTGGCGGGCCAACATAGACAAGTACAAACCGTCAAGTAGAGAAGAATGAAGAGAGCTATTGGGACTTTACCAAAGGTTCCATAAGAGGGGTAGCAGGAAAGGATGCACAGAAGTTTCTACTGTATTTTTTTTTTGTTAACTGTATATTTTTGAAATTTACCACAACAGCATTGATTTCTCGCACCAGACATACGCCTTTCATCAGAGCAAAATGTTTCTTTTTTGGTTCATTTGTCGGGCTTTGAAACTGATCTGGTTGCTGAAAGATTATCAGATCTATGGAATTGAACGGGTTGCTTATATTTGGACTCGGCTCTTTAATCTAGGGTTGCCGGTCGAATTAAATGTGCAAATTGATATGCTGTGTACATATCATAAAAGAAATAGAAGCTGTTCCGGACTTGCTAGAGATCTTTTTATTACATACTAGTAAAAGGCACGTGCCTTGCACGTGTGTCGTTTTGTGTTCCTAAATAAACATCATAGAATAAAGATTCTAATTGATAGAAATATATTAATATAATAGGTGATTATCTGAAGAAAGCTAGATATGTGCTATTTGAGAAATAATATTTTTGGCGCATTTGTTACAAGAACATAATGAAAATATTTGTGTTGCTCATGTTTGGAAAATGTATAGCTATCTCAAAGTTCGGAACTTGGACTTATTATGCTAATCAGATCTTACTCGATAAGATAAACAAAATACCTTAAGAATGAATGGCTTAGATAAAAAAATTACCTTAACAATGAATGGATTACAAATTACGAAATATTCACCATTTCTTTCTAATCTGATTGACAAAGCACTTTCTTCTGCAAAAAAAGATGTTTCTAGGTAAAGAAACTCATGTTTTCCAACTACATGGCCTACCGATTCATTTTCTATTGCATTCCCTTTTGTAGACATCATTAGCTCCGAATATATTCCCAGAATAGGCATCATCGTCTCCGTGTAGATACCTCGAGAGTGGTACACCTAGTTCGCTATTTTTACATCTAATGCTTGTAAACACAATATATAAAATAAAAGAACCAATATTAGAAATAACATTGACCATTATACCTGTACATGTATGTGAATTTAGTCAAAACATCATTGTAGACAATATTCTTGGTATTTTTGCATAACCGGCCATTTTCCTTAATTGATTTTGTAAGTATTCCCATTGTTTATCTTAATGTCCCTCGTGACAAAGCAACATAGAGTTGACCATAAGAGAACACCGGATCCAAAAGGTAGATAAACCTTCCTGAGCTTTGGTGATGGTCAAGCTAAGATAAATTGGAAATTGCGTCCTCTTGAAACCGAAGGGGAGCACTCTCATCTTTACCTAGGATCTCATGGAATGAACACACCTTTTCCACTATGTTTTCTTCAAATAATTTCAACATGAATATTTTTTTCTTGAAATGATCTAATGATAAATCATGTTGCATTGCACCATCCATTAATTAAATCAAAATTCCAAAGTAAAATGATAGAAAATTTAATCCTTAGGCTAAGAACATGTGTTGGCAACAGACCATTGGGTGTGACTTGTGAGCGAGTTCAGAAACTGGTGGATAGTAATTATGTGGATCTTCCATTGCTGAATCAAAACATGACCTGATTTGATTTGAACCAAAGGCAGAAGAGAGCTCACTGATACATCTCCGACGTATCGATGATTTCTTATGTTCCATGCCACATTATTGATGATATCTACATGTTTTATGCATACTTTATGTCATATTTATGCGTTTTCCGAAACTAACCTATTGAAGAGATGCTGAAGGGCCAGTTGCTGTTTTCTGCTGTTATTGGTTTCAGAAATCCTAGTAAGGAAATATTCTCGGAATCGGACGAAATCAACGCCCAGCATCTTAGAATCACATGAAGCTTCCAGAACACCCGAGAGAGGCCAGAGGGGGGCCACTGGGCCACCAGACGCCAGGGTGGCGCGGCCCAGGCCTTGGAGTGCCTCGTGCGGGAATTGATTGAGAAGAGGAAGTGTTAGCGGTCAGTGGCTACAGAAATCCTTTGGATTTAGTGAGCGTACGAAGTAAATGGGCTGCATGCATATGGATTTAGTAAACTGTCTATCTTTAGCCTCACGATTGAATGGATACTTCAAAGCAACTGAAGCCTAATTTGATTGGTGGGAGGCTAATTTGCTTGGAAACTGAATGGATTGTAGTCTGCAGTTTTTTTATTGGGCTGACGTGGCAGTGATGGTGATGTGGAGGGCTTTGATTGCTCAAAGTTTCCCCATGAGGTGGACGTCTTGCATGTCAAGAGAAATCCCCTTAGTGGGGATGAACTTCTTAGTTATATAGGATAATAGTGAAACATTAATATTCCATGGCGTAATTAATAAGTAGGTTTAACCAAAAATCACTCTTTTTTATCATTGGTAAACAAATGATTTCGTTGTTCCTATAAAATATCTATCGGCGATGAGTATCCAAAAGATGTCGCAAATGTGAAGAATAATTATGCACGAGACAAATAAAAAGAATTCAAGAAATAAGTCAAATCACTTTATCCCAGTACTTACTGGATTTTTTTAACCAACACACCGGATCAGATCAAAAGACAAACACCTTGTGTGCTAATAAAAATAACAGGGACTACACACCGGATAACCTACTGTACTAATTCTACTTTCAGGACTAACACGAAGCATCATATGTGCATCAATGTGACGTAAACAAATCGTGCATGCTGATAACCATCATTAAGAGGAAAGTAATAAAGAGAGGGAGGGACTCACATGAGCTTTCCAACTGTGGCGTTGGCTTTGGACACGATGAATGTGGCTTGTACAGCGCAGGGTTGCCTGTATACAGATCGTATTCGTATACATACGTATACGATGGCGAACATATGCGGACGCCCGCGGCCGGAGAGAAGGAAGAGGTGCCAATCTATACATTGTATGTTGCAGACAGGAGATGTATCGTAAGTGCTGGCACTTGAGCTCATTCAAGCCCTGTGAGCTGTGATCGATCTTATCGACTACAGCAAGGTCGTCAACACGGTGCATGGGAGCCGAAAATAAAGCAGTACTGTAGTAAAGTGTGAGCGGCAAGACACAGATGATGCATTGCGATGTGATGGAGTGTATCCAGTACAAGACCGTGGGCTGTCAGTAGTAGGTTCTTTTTTTAATTGGCTGCAGCCTGTGGAACCATCGGGAAGGGGCGAGCTGCTTCCAAAAATGTGCGTGGAGCGGGAAGGAAGTAGAGGCGAATCCAGCAGACTACAACCGTTCGATCTTACCCAGCTTGGCGAAGATGAACGGTGGGTACTAATGTACACGGTGAAATCAACGGTTAAGAGTGATTCTCCATTGCCTGGCGGGAATAGAGAGTGGGGTTGAAATCAAATTTCAAAACTGCTGCATTATAGTAGTAGAGATATTATTTATTTCCTTCGTGTGAGCGTGGTGCAACTATTGGTGTTTGGGTTTATATTCTCTTTGTCAATCTAACAAGGTATATTAGTCCTCAGGTCATCTAATGTGTTGATCGTATGCAGAGCTGGCACTAATAGTTATAGAGGTGGATAATCCTCATAACTGGTGGTTTATGGCCGGCCTGCCAATATTGTTGAGGGAAGACAACCCATAATGAGAATGCTTACAGGGGCCCTTATTGCCCCTGCATAAAGGGAGTGGAGAGGTAAACCACTGTACAGTTCCACAAACTGCAAAGGATATCCAACCTAATGAAGAGAGTAAGGTGGTCTCATGGCAACCCCCATCAACAGGCAGCAAAAACTCACAGGCAACACCTGCCAAGGACATCTTAGAGGCTGCCGATTCAGACTTTGGAGAGGTAAGCAAATGAAACAAACAATAAATTGTTTCAGTTCCCAGCAACAATCTTATATGTAAACTATCTCATGTTTTTATGACAGAACATAGAGCAAAAAAGGAAGAAACCACAAACCAACTATGACGTCCGCAAGAAAAGGTGAATGCCTACATCTAACCTGTAAGACCAAGCTAAATGAATCTATACTTCACCTCATAGGCAGTCTATTTTTTTGCAGTGCAACTAATGAAAAGAGAGAGGTAACACGGAAATGTTCCCACCTAAAAACAGAAGTTTCACCTGACCGGGTAAGCACTAGAGGTATAAGAGCATCTCCACTCGTCCCCCCGAACAGGCCTCCGGCGAGCGTTTTTTCCATCCGGACGGCGTAATTCGGTCCAGTCGCGCCCCCGGTTCCTCGTTTTCGTCCGGATTTGGGCCTAAATTCATCCGGCGATCCCACGCCATCCCCGGCCCCCCGGGGAGCGCTCGGGGACTCCGGACGAAACGAAAGCGCGCGTGGCCCCAACTTGTCGGCGACAATGGCCTCCGATCTACGGCAAAACCCTCGTCTTCCCGATCTACGGCAAAACCCTCGTCTTCCCGATCTACGGCAATACCCTCGTCGAACGAAAGCTTTGAACTCTCAAGTGGTGCAACATAGATAGATTATATATATTTCGAATATAATTCGAATAAACATAAAAATTACATATAAAAACTTTAAAACTAACTTAAACTACTTCTTCTTCTTAGAAGGCCCCGCCTCATCGTCGTCGCGGCGACGCTTCCGGCTCGTCACCTCCTCGTCGGAGGAAGTTGACTCCTCCTCCTCGTCAGTGCCCTCAGCCTCTTCGTCGTCCTCCTCCTTTTCCTCGTCCTCTTCCTCCTCCTTTTCCTCGGCCTCTTCCTCGGCCTGCTCCTTGGCCTCTTCGGCCTCCTCCTCGTCCTCCTCGTCGTTGTCCTCGCTGGCCGGCGGAGGGGAATCGTCGCTGCTGGACGATGCAGCTTTGTCCCACCAATGTCGCCATCCAGGCGGCTTCCCCTCGCTATCGGTGTCCGATGGCCAAGAGAGATCGCTCATGGTTGACGGAGGATGGTGATCGACGAGAGAACAGATGAATGGCGTCGGCCGTCGGAAACCGTATATGTAGGTCTCTCGACGAAAGAGAGCGGCGGTTGCTCTTCCGCGGAGTTCGTGCTCCATTACGGCGGTTCTCGCATCGAGGCCACTTCGACCGTTCCCGACGAGTCGTTTCGGCTCTCCAGTCCACTTCGCGACGGTTCAATGCGTCGAGGGAACTCCGACGATTGCCTTTCCCGGTGACTGCGCCGTCGCTATGCACGCGGTGGGTGCGCGTCCATGGGCTCGCGGCTGGAAAAATGGGCCTCCCCAGGCCAAAAACTTCATCCATCCGGCGCTAAATAACGCCGGATTTCGGCCTGGGGAGCCCCAACGGCTGGGGATGCTCTAAATAAACTGAATGAACAACACCATGCCATTGCACCATATTAACTTCACTTTACTATCCATCAATGTACTAGCTTCGCTCACTTTTTTCCTTCACCTTCAGGACAGAGAGTACCTTTTGTGCACTCCAGCCGTTGTGGTTTAGAAATTGAAGACACAGAGGGAGTTCAACTGGCGAATCAGCCATCAAGCTACCGATCTATATCAACTTATCGTCAAAATATAATGTGTAATATAATTGGCCTATGTGCCATGTCAGGAGCAACTACTTCTGCTGTATCATCTACTGTGGTACAAATCTGTTTTACTTTAAAATGTGTCATTGATATCATCTACTATTACTTTTGTAAGTAGTTGCAGTTAACTGCAATCTTTTGAAAGTAAAGAAGGACAAAATGCATGTGCCTATAATCGTTATATTATATGCTTTGCTTCCTGGTCGTTGTTTTTCTCTATCTCTATTGTTGGTTCACACACTAAGTTAAAAACAATGATGAAAATAATAATTGTCCCATTTTGAGTTCAGGATTAATCTAAACGTGTATTACAATTTAAATAATGTATCCATGTTTTTTAACCAAATTTTCAATCTGTCGGCCACTATACTGGTGCGGCGTGCCGCCGCGCTAATCTTTGCTAGTTATAGAAACGCCTGGAAGGGGAAGAGGGGGAGAGAGAGACGGCATCCGCCAGACAGCACAAGCAACTGGAAACTCCACAAAGAAGTTCGATTTAGGCTGTCATTGGAGCGAGTCCACGCAATATAGGAGCATCTCTGACGGGCCGGCACCTGTCGAGTAATGCTAGACCTACGGGAATTTCTTACGCAAAAGAAACACATTCAGTGGACCCTCGCGACATATCATCTCCTCCAAGGAAACTGTCCAATTCACGAAACGTCCCATCCCTTTTTCTCTCATGATATTGGTCCCACAGATCGGAGAAGACTAGCGTCAAGGTTCTTCCCGGCGGCGACGAGGTGAGGAGAGCTCTTCCACGCTGGATCAGCACGAAGATCTCCTGTGCGGCGCCGTCGCGGACAAGGCAACCTCCTTCTCGTCGGTAGCGCCGCGGTGACTTCTCCCTCGCCGGAAGCGGAGTGGGCAGATCTTGGTCTTTAGGACATCTCTAGCAGAAGCGCCAAACCTTAAACCCAATCCGCGTATCTAGGGCACCCAACGTTGATTTGGGGTTTGAAGAACAAGCGCGCAGTTCAGATACGGCATATAGAACTGGATATTAAAAAAACACACGCAAGACGGAATTGCAATTCATTCGGACAGTTCATACGTACATTGATCCTAGATTCGACTACATTACAGCAAAAGAAACTTGAATTAGCTAAATTCGAGCAAAAGATCCGCCGTCACGGCAACCTAGAACGCTAAATCGGCTTCGGGATACTCACCGGAGCCCTGTACCATGGCGGCGGCGCGTTTGAGCGGTCGCGTCACTCCGTGTCGCTGCCGAGGTCGACCAACACCCAGCCCTGCTCCTCCGCGATGCGCTGCCATTCGTCGGCCTTGTCCGCCTTGCACTGGCTCGAACGCGAGACGAGGCCGACCACCGTGTCGAGGTCGCGCTCCTCGACGAAGTCGCCCGGCGCGAGCCCCGCGTTCACGCCGAGCTGCGGGAGGAGGCGCTCCAGCTGCGTGTCGTCGAGGTAGTCTCCGGGCGTGAACTGCGACTGCGTGAGGCGCGGCGGCTCGGTGTCGTCCTCCATCTTCACCACCAACATCGTCGACAGGCGCTGGCGGGAGCTCGACGATGAGGACGCCGCAGAAGAGGACAACGCGCGATGGCGGTAGCGGTCCAACTCCCGCTTCGCGAAAGCGGGCAGCGCCGCAACGCCGTAGTTGCGGTAGCGGTAGCTACAACGGATGCACGCCGCATTGGAGGAGTGGTGGAGCTTCCGCCGTGCTCGGTGGAGCTCCCGCCGCGACCAATCTGGCCGCCCCCGCACCCGTTGGAGGTCGGGGTGCTCGATTTGCGCGCAGCCTCGTCGATTGCTCGTTGGCGGGGCGTCGATTTGACGTCAGCAGGAGGCGGAGAGGCGGAGGAGCGGATGGAGTTTGGCCCCCATCCGCCTCGCCGACTGACATAGGCATCCCATATGGGCCTGCCGAAGATAGTACCCGGGGTTTACTGGAAGCCCATTACCCGAAGTTTATGAAGCCTAGAAGCCCATGAAGACGTCGACTATGGCAAGTAGAGATAAATTAAGAATATAGAGATTTGTAACTTCACGGGTCGGATTGAAAGAGTACCCCGGCAATTGTAACTTGTGTAATACGAAACCCTCGGCTCCGCCTTCTATATAAGGGGGAGTCGAGGAACAAAGAAAGGACCGATCTTATTGTCAATCCAACCCTAGTTTTTAGCGGTCGAGCACCTTTTCGGCTGAAACCTTCGAGATTTACTTGCCCTCTACTTTCACGAAACCCAAGACTACAACTTGTAGGCGTTGACAAATTAATACCTTATCACCGACCACCATATATGGGGCATTTAACGGTTTTGGGCTGCGGCCTGCATCCATTTTACATGCCAGACCGTTGATCCGGGGTCAGTGATGTCTACGAGTGCTTCTATTCTTGTAGACAGTGTTGGGCCTCCAAGAGCAGAGGTTTGTAGAACAGCAGCAAGTTTCCCTTAAGTGGATCACCCAAGGTTTATCGAACTCAGGGAGGAAGAGGTCAAAGATATCCCTCTCATGCAACCCTGCAACCACAAAGCAAGAAGTCTCTTGTGTCCCCAACACACCTAATAGGTGCACTAGTTCGGCGAAGAGATAGTGAAATACAGGTGGTATGAATAAGTATGAGCAGTGGCAACGGCACCAGAAAAGTGCTTTGCCTAGGACAGTAAACAAGCAGTAGTAACGCAGCGAGTAGTAACGCAGATAAAACAAGTAAACAAGCAGCGATAGCGATATTTAGGAACAAGGCCTAGGGATTAGACTTTCACTAGTGGACACTCTCAACTTTGATCACATAACAGAATAAATAAATGCATACTCTACACTCTCTTGTTGGATGATGAACACCACTAAGCGTGTAGGATTACACGAACCCTCAATGCCGGAGTTAACAAGCTCCACAAGTATTCGATATTCATGTTTAAATAACCTTAGAGTGCAAGATAGATCAACACAATTACACCAAGAACTAACATAGCATGCACACTTGTCACCATCATACCATGAAGGAGGCATTGATCACATCGATACTATCATAGCAATAGTTAACTTCATAATCTACAAGAGATTACAATCATAGCCTACGCCAAGTACTAACACGGATGCACACACTGTCACCATTACACCGTGCAGGAGGAATAAAACTACTTTGATAACATCACTAGAGTAGCACATAGATGATATTCAACTAGATCACATAAAGAGAGAGATGAACCACATAGCTACAGCGGAGCCCTCAGCCTCGGGGGTGGATTACTCCCTCCTCATCATGGAGGCAGCGATGGCGGTGAAGATGGCGGTGGAGACGGCGGTGGAGATGGCTCCGGGGCAATTCCCCGTCCGGCAGGGTGCCGGAACAGAGAGTTCTGTCCCCCGAATTTGAACTTTCGCGATGGCGGCGGCTCTGGATGGTTTTCTCTGTTTCCGTCCTTTTTCTGTCGCGAGGTTTTAGGTGCGGGACCTTTAAATAGGCGAAGAGGCGGAGTCGGAGGGTCAACGAGGCGGCGGCACCATAGGGTGGCGCGGGCCACACCCGAGCCGCGCCGGCCTATGGTCCCGTGGGCTCGTGGCCCCCTCTCGGTCCTTCCCGGGTGTTCGGAAGCTTCGTGGAAAAATAGGATGCTGGGTCTTGATTTTGTCCGATTCCAAGAATATTTCCTTACTAGGATTTCTGGAACCAAAAACAGCAGAAAACAGGAACTGGCCCTTCGGCATCTCGTCAATAGGTTAGTTCTGGAAAACGCATAAATATGACATATAATGTGTACAAAACATGTAGATATCATCAATAATGTGGATGGAACACAAGAAATTATCGATACGTCGGAGACGTATCAGCATCCCCAAGCTTAGTTCCTGCTCGTCCCGAGCGAGTAAACGATAACAAAGATAATTTCTGGAGTGACATGCCATCATAAACTTGATCATATTGTAAACATATGTAATGAATGCAGCGATCAAAACAATGGTAATGACATGAGTAAACAACTGAATCATAAAGCAATGACTTTTCATGAATAACACTTTCAAGACAGGCATCAATAAGTCTTGCATAAAAGTTAACTCATAAAGCAATAATTTAAAGTAAAGACATTGAAGCAACACAATGGAAGATTAAGTTTCAGCGGTTGCTTTCAACTTGTAACATGTATATCTCATGGATAATTGTCAATGCAAAGCAATATAACAAGTGCAATAAGCAAGTATGTAAGAATCAATGCACAGTTCACACAAGTGTTTGCTTCTTGAGGTGGAGAGAGATAGGCGAACTGACTCAACATAAAAGGTAAAAGAATGGTCCTTCAAAGAGGAAAGCATCGATTGCTATATTTGTGCTAGAGCTTTTATTTTGAAAACATGAAACAATTTTGTCAACGGTAGTAATAAAGCATATGAGTTATGTAAATTATATCCTACAAGTTGCAAGCCTCATGCATAGTATACTAATAGTGCCCGCACCTTGTCCTAATTAGCTTGGACTACCGGATCATCGCAATACACATGTTTTAACCAAGTGTCACAATGGGGTACCTCCATGCCGCCTGTACAAAGGTCTAAGGAGAAAGCTCGCATTTTGGATTTCTCGCTTTTGATTATTCTCAACTTAGACATCCATACCGGGACAACATGGACAACAGATAATGGACTCCTCTTTAATGCATAAGCATGTGGCAACAATTATTATTCTCATATGAGATTGAGGATATATGTCCAAAACTGAAACTTCCACCATGAATCATGGCTTTATTAGCGGCCCAATGTTCTTCTCTAACAATATGCATGCTCCAACCATTAAGGTGGTAGATCTCTCTTACTTCAGACAAGACGGACATGCATAGCAACTCACATGATATTCAACAAAGAATAGTTGATGGCGTCCCCAGAAATATGGTTATCGCACAACAAGCAACTTAATAAGAGATAAAGTGCATAAGTACATATTCAATACCACAATAGTTTTTAAGCTATTTGTCCCATGAGCTATATATTGCAAAGGTGAATGATGGAATTTTAAAGGTAGCACTCAAGCAATTTACTTTGGAATGGCGGATAAATACCATGTAGTAGGTAGGTATGGTGGACACAAATGGCATAGTGGTTGGCTCAAGGATTTTGGATGCATGAGAAGTATTCCCTCTCGATACAAGGTTTAGGCTAGCAAGGTTATTTGAAACAAACACAAGGATGAACGGTGCAACAAAACTCACATAAAAGACATATTGTAAACATTATAAGACTCTACACCGTCTTCCTTGTTGTTCAAAACTCAATACTAGATATTATCTAGACTCTAGAGAAACCAAATATGCAAACCAAATTAGCAAGCTCTAAGTGTTTCTTCATTAATGGGTGCAAAGTATATGATGCAAGAGCTTAAACATGAGCACAACAATTGCCAAGTATCACATTATTTAAGACATCATACCAATTACTACATGTAGCATTTTCCGTTTCCACCATATAAAAATGAACGAAGCAGTTTTAACCTTCGCCATGAACACTAAAAGATAAAGCGAAGAACACATGTGTTCATATGAACCAGCGGAGCGTGTCTCTCTCCCACACAAGCATGTATTTATTCATAGAATGAAAATAACAAAACAAAAACAAAAATAAAAGCACAAAGACGCTCCAAGTAAAGTACATAAGATGTGACCGAATAAAAATATAGTTTCAAGAGAAGAAACCTGATAAGTTGTCGATGAAGAAGGGGATGCCTTGGGAATCCCCAAGCTTAGACGCTTGAGTCTTCTTGAAATATGCAGGGGTGAACCACCGGGGCATCCCCAAGCTTAGAGCTTTCACTCTTCTTGATCATATATAATCCTCCTCTCTTGACCCTTGAAAACTTCCTCCACACCAAACTCGAAACAAACTCATTAGAGGGTTAGTGCATAATCAAAAATTCACATGTTCAGAGGTGACACAATCATTCTTAACACTTCTGGACATTGCTCAAAGCTACTGGAAGGTAATGGAACAAACAAATCCACCCAACACAGCGAAAGAAGCAATGCGAAATAAAAGGCAGAATCTGTCAAAACAGAACAATCCGTAAAGATGGATTTTATCGAGGCACCAGACTTGCTCAAATGAAAATGCCCATATTGAATGAAAGTTGCGTACATATCTGAGGATCACTCACGTAAATTGGCATAATTTTCTGAGTTACCTACAGAGAATTAGACCCAGATTCGTGACAGCAAAGAAATCTGTTTCTGCGCAGTAATCCAAATCTAGTATGAACCTTACTATCAAATACTTTACTTGGCACAACAATGCAATAAAATAAGATAAGGAGAGGTTGCTACAGTAGTAACAACTACCAAGACACAAATATAAAATAGAGGTACTGTAGCAAAATAAACACATGGGTTATCTCCCAAGAAGTTCTTTCTTTATAGCCATTAAGATGGGCTCAGCAGTTTTAATGATGTACTCGCAAGAAATAGTAGTTGAAGCAAAAGAGAGCATCAAGAAGCAAATTTAAAACACATTTAAGTCTAACATGCTTCCTATGCATAGGAACCTTGTAAATAAACATGTTCATGAAGAGCAAAATGACAAGCATAGGAAGATAAAACAAGTGTAGCTTCAAAAATTTCAGCACATAGAGAGGCATTTTAGTAACATGAAAATTTCTACAACCATATTTTCCTCTCTCATAATAACTTTCAGTAGCATCATGAGAAAACTCAACAATATAACTATCAAATGAAACATTCTTATCATGAGTCTCATGCATAAAATTATTACTCTCCACGTAAGCATAATCAATTTTATTAGTTGTAGTGGGAGCAAATTCAACAAAGTAGCTATCATTATTATTCTCATCAAGTGTAGGAGGCATAGTATAATCACAACAAAATTTACTCTCCATAGTAGGTGGCACCAAAAGACCACTATCATTATAATCATCATAAATAGGAGGCAAAGTATCATCAAAGAAAATTTTCTCCTCAATGCTTGGGGGACTAAAAAGATCATGAAAACCAGCTTCCCCAAGCTTAGAAATTTCTATATCATTATCAACAATGGTGTTCAAAGCGTTCATACTAATATTACTACCAGCATGCAAATAAGATTTCATAGGTTTTTTAATTTTCGCATCAAACAATCCATGTTTTAAATCAGGAAATAGAATAAGAAGCGCATTCTTGTCCATTATGCCAAACTAGTGTAAACAAGAAACAAAAAGATGCAATTGCAGGATCTAAAGGAAATAGCTTCGAGTACTTACAACGGCGAAAATAGCTTAGTAGCCGAGATCCGGAGTGTGAGTACCTTTTATCTTTCCTCCCCGGCAACGGCGCCAGAAAATAGCTTGATGTCTACGGGTGCTTCTATTCTTGTAGACAGTGTTGGGCCTCCAAGAGGAGAGGTTTGTAGAACAGCAGCAAGTTTCCCTTAAGTGGATCACCCAAGGTTTATCGAACTCAGGGAGGAAGAGGTCAAAGATATCCCTCTCATGCAACCCTGCAACCACAAAGCAAGAAGTCTCTTGTGTCCCCAACACACCTAATAGGTGCACTAGTTCGGCGAAGAGATAGTGAAATACAGGTGGTATGAATAAGTATGAGCAGTGGCAACGGCACCAGAAAAGTGCTTTGCCCAAGACAGTAAACAAGCAGTAGTAACGCAATAAAACAGTAAACAAGCAGCGATAGCAGTATTTAGGAACAAGGCCTAGGGATTAGACTTTCACTAGTGGACACTCTCAACTTTGATCACATAACAGAATAGATAAATGCATACTCTACACTCTCTTGTTGGATGATGAACACCACTAACTGTGTAGGATTACACGAACCCTCAATGCCGGAGTTAACAAGCTCCACTGTATTCGATATTCATGTTTAAATAACCTTAGAGTGCAAGATAGATCAACACAATTACACCAAGAACTAACATAGCATGCACACTGTCACCATCATACCATGAAGGAGGCATTGATCACATCGATACTATCATAGCAATAGTTAACTTCATAATTTACAAGAGATTACAATCATAGCCTACGCCAAGTACTAACACGGATGCACACACTGTCACCATTACACCGTGCAGGAGGAATAAAACTACTTTGATAACATCACTAGAGTAGCACATAGATGATATTCAACTAGATCACATAAAGAGAGAGATGAACCACATAGCTACAGCGGAGCCCTCAGCCCCGGGGGTGGATTACTCCCTCCTCATCATGGAGGCAGCGATGGCGGTGAAGATGGCGGTGGAGACGGCGGTGGAGATGGCTCCGGGGGCAATTCCCCGTCCGGCAGGGTGCCGGAACAGAGAGTTCTGTCCCCCGAATTGGACTTTCGCGATGGCGGCGGCTCTGGATGGTTTTCTCTGTTTCCGTCTTTTCTGTCTCGAGGTTTTAGGTCTGGGACCTTTAAATAGGCGAAGAGGCGGAGTCGGAGGGTCAACGAGGCGGCGGCACCATAGGGTGGCGCGGGCCACACCCAGGCCGCGCCGGCCTATGGTCCCGTGGGCCTGTGGCCCCCCTCTGGTCCTTCCCGGGTGTTCTGGAAGCTTCGTGGAAAAATAGGATGCTGGGTCTTGATTTCGTCCGATTCCGAGAATATTTCCTTACTAGGATTTCTGGAACCAAAAACAGCAGAAAACAGGAACTGGCCCTTCGGCATCTCGTCAATAGGTTAGTTCCGGAAAACGCATAAATATGACATATAATGTGTACAAAACATGTAGATATCATCAATAATGTGGCATGGAACACAAGAAATTATCGATACGTCGGAGACGTATCAGTCAGGTCCGGCCCAAAAAAGGCCGAAGCCCCATATCGGTCCGAAGTGGCGTTTGTAGGTCGATATGGGGGATATGCTAGACTTGTCCAGCCGCTTATTGCCTGACCAATTTTGTCCAGCCGCTTAGTGGCGTCTTTGCTCCAAACTTGTCCAGCCGCTTATTGCCTGAACAATTTTTGTTGCTTGGAAATTTAGTTTTTCCAGGATTTTTTGCAGAATTGATTTAAAAGTGAGCTTTGTTCTTCGTTTGCGGTCAGTGGTAATTGGTATGCAGTTGTACAAAGATCTTTGAGATATTTTACGAACAAGAATAGAAGGAGGCTACCTACTGGTCGATCAATCCTCGAACGACAAAAGTAGAACAGGAATTCTCTTTACCCATTTTCTATTTCTTGCGTGGGCTCTGGTTTGTCTCAGGCGGTGCTCCCTCGCGACGCGCGTTGGATCAAGATCGGGCGGCCCGGACTGAGCGGCGCTTGCGTCCAAAAAACTATCCGTCCGTCCCCCGTCATTTCCCCTTTCGTTTCCCCACTGCCCTGTTCAAATCAATTTCATCCCCATTCTCCTCCCCTTCTCTCCCAAGGCGGAGTTCCTGGCCGGGGTGAGAAATTCCTTCGCCGGCGCGGCCCGCAGCCCCGCGAGATAGACGCGTCCGTTGCGGCGGAGGTTGTCGCACGAGTCTGCGAAGGAGACTTCGGCGGCGAGGCGTCTCGAATCCGCGCGCACTGTTCGTGCTAGAAGTTGTCGATTCCGGAGCTTGGGCGGCGTTATTCTGGTAAGTCCTTCGATCTCGATCCGGTGGTGCTTCGAATTTGTGTTTTAGTATGCTCGATTCGCCGTCAATTTGACATCTATTAGTTTGTTCTCAGTACAATCAACCCGTCGGAGGCTGTGCTTGGGAATCGACCTGTCGGAGACGGGATTTGTCACGCGATTCGGTGGCGTGGGCCGGCGATTCGACGTTCCTCTGGTGTGCGGAAGCCGGCGATTCTATCTGCGTCGCGTCCTCGTCGAATCGAGCTCACTCGCGGACGTGATTTGAGGTCTCGGCGGACGTGATTTGGTGAGTTCTCCGATCTCGATCCGTTTAGTTGTTCCGTTTGTATTCATGGGCGCTTAGTTTCACCCACCCAGATTCTGGCATTTGTGTTGCATTTTTAGTCAGTTTCGATGTTTGCTCTTCGTGCATGAGATGTTGTGGCTGCGCTAGGTACGGCTCTGCTGATTGCGGTCATAGTTTACTTCCTTAGTAGCTCCAGAGCTTTCTTCGTTGTCCATAGTAAATCCATAGTATGGTCATTACATCATGTTTTTTAAGCTTTATGCAATGTACATAGTATTCTTATTGGTTGGAGTAATCCTCTGTAGATTGAATAGGTACAGCATGTTGGAACCTCATGCAATGTTCTTATTCACAGTATTTGTAGTGTATATACAAAGTATCAGAAATGATATTGATGTGCCAGGACAACTTATATACATTAGAACAACTTATACATTGCAATAAAGTATCAGAAATAATGCATCATATGTTCATTAGTTTCTATTTCATTTTCTGGTTGCCCCTTATACATTCCTGGTCGCCCCTTATACAGTAGCTTCAATCTTAATTTATATGTCGCAGTAGGACGTATTTTTAATAATAAATACATCCCAGCTGGGAAGTGGTACTTTGTTTTGCTTTTGCAGGATGTATTTTTTCAATAATAATTACATGCAAACTATGAAATGTTATTACTATGTTTGTAGTTGAGTAATCTGTACTGGGTACATTATGAGACCCTGTTTTGCTATGCAGGATGTATTTTTTCACTTATAATTACATGCGAACTGTGAAATGTTATAACTATGTTTGTAGTAGAGGAATCTCGGTTGGGTGTCGCACGCTATATCAATTTAGCTCAGTTATTCATGTAGTACAATTTAGCTATATCAATTTCATCTTGCAATTGTACTCGTTGGTATGTATATTTTCTAGTAGTAAATACATCCTAGGCTGAATACCTCCAGCAGTATATACATCCAAGGATTATATTTCTCTTGAATTAAGTATATCATAATTGGATGTTTATTTGTGGGAGTTAATACATCCTAGACACATTTGGATGTACTTTCCCAGGAGTTAATACATGCTGGGATGAATATATGTTTGGAATTAAGTAGACTATACTGGATGTATATTTCCGTTAGTTAATACATACTGGTAGCCTAAGCATAGGTCATGAATCATCATTGGATGTATTTTTTTATTGTTGGTATTCTTTCTTAGTTGTTTTTACCTGCATTTTTGTAATTTTTGGAATTTAATCAACATAAATGTACTTCTATTACATCCATGCTTTCTACTGATTCCGTTGTTTTTACGTTACAGGGGTGGTGATTATACTGTGTCCACCAAAATATCTTGTCCCCAAATGGTATGGACCAACGAGTTAATCCTTTTTTACTCCTTTTTTTGTATCTTATGTGTTTGCATCTTACTCCTTTTTTTTTACTTTGTGTTTCTGTTTTGTAGAAGTCCGCACACCGAAAAATCCTGTGAAGGAAGCACACTCAAAACTCAGCGCGATGAGGAGGAGGCTCAAGTTGAAAGGAATGGCGGATGAAACAGGGGTGCGCAAAGAAGTAGCTGAGGAGGAGCAGATGAAACAGGCACCAATAATAGAAGAAAATGTTCAAGTTCCAAGCTGCAAATGTGGAAGAAGCTGAGCCTGGAAAAGAGGTGCACAAAGTTAAGAACCAGGTACTTTAACTTTATGTTTTTCTTTTTTCTGCATTTTGTAATATATCAATGCTTTTCTGAACTACTGACTCATATGGGTGATGTTTTAATGGCAGAGTAATCTTTTCAATCGGTCATCTCCCATGAATCTTGTTAGAGTTCTCAAGGATATGACTGAAGACCAGAAGAATTTGCTAATACAGTCAGATTTTGGAGGAATGATTAAGATGAAGTGTTCCAAGCTTATTCCTGAGCTGTGCAGGTTTCTGATGGGTTGCTTTGATCAAGACAAGCTGTGTGCTTGGACTTTGGTGAAAGGGGCAAGATACTCGTAACTTCTGAGTCTGTTGTGAATGTTTTGGGAGTACCTAATGGAAGTTCTGTCGTACCTTATCGGCTAGATGTTGATGCTACTAGTCTCATTCTGAACATGCTTGGAATCACAGATGGCGTGCAGCCAAATGTTTCAGATATTGAGAAGGAACTAGGCCCATCTTACCCTGCAGATGATGCATATCTCAGAAAGTTCATCATATACATGATTAGTTCAGTGTTTGCTCCAACCACCGGCATAAAAGTCAGTCCAAAATGTTACCCTCCTGTGATAAACGTAGAAGCAATCAAAACCTTGAATTGGCCCATGTTCATAATTGATATTCTTATCCAGACTGCAAAAGCAAAGGACAAGAAAAATTGGTTCAAGGCTTGCATGCCATATCTTATGGTACGTGTTCCAAACTAAACTACATTTCATATTCACCTTTTTTAACCATTTAGTTGTTTTATAAGCGTTAGTAGCATGTAAATTATGTGGGTATTAATAATTTTTGCATCTACAGATTATTTATGTTGATTCGCTGGAGACAAATGCGAGTAAATCTTCCAGATGATTTACCTCGCTGCGCAATCTGGACGAACAGTCTAATCTCACTTGTATCTGATTTGGATAGGAAAACTGATGGTTCTTTTGGTGCATTGCCGGTATGTACCTGTTGAATCTACCCCATCATTACATTATGTTAGTTTCAGCTTTTCTTTCTTTTTTTACATGCTACCATCTCTGACATTGATGAATTTTGTTGTATACATGTGCAGCTGAAGGCTCATTTCAGGCGTAATCCTTCTATGTTTACCACTGATCCATCTGTGGTTGATATGTTCATCCGGCGTCATCTTCGTGGCAGTTATACAGATGAGGTAAGCCGGTTTTACTTTTGTCTGCATCTGTTATTATTTTACCTTTTTGTTTTTTCAATTAGGCATTTTTTTTGATTTGATCATTGTGTTTTATATATTTCTTAGGACTTGGAGAGGTACAGGCCAGCCGTGATCAACATGTGTACCCTATTTGAAGATGGTGTCGCAACCTTCATCCAAACACTAGAAGTGCAAGGACCATCTTCCAAACAAATTGAAGAACAAGTTGTTGAGCATGTTATAAAAGCCAAACCTAAGAGAACAAGAAAGGCACGTGCTCCCATCGAGAATGCTTGTCAAGAAGAAGATCTTCCGAGTCCCTAATGTCAAGGAGGACACATTAAGGAAGAGGAAATGCTGTGCATACTGTGCACTGATGTTCTTGAAGAAAGCTGTAATTGAAGAAGTTGTGCCTCACAAGAAGATATGTTACGTGCATTGCCAATCCGACAACATTTTATCACATGGTCCTGCTTGAAGAAACATCCGCATGGAGAAATGAAGAAGCTCATGGGACAACAGTGATTGCTGCTACGCAACTAATCCATCCGCTTGTTGCGATTCAACCCCGGATGCTCTAACAAAGCTTCGAGTTGTATGCATCGGGATCCCACTCAAACCTCAATAATGACATCTTGCATGCTGATCTCTGCAGACACGGTTGCTTCGGATTTCAATGCCCAAGCACCCGAGGGAACCACCACTGGAAATGGAAAGAAGGGAGTTTCCTTTGTGATCCAGGGAGAACAAAACAAGGAGTGCAATCGCTTATCTGCTGGTCCTGTTGCTATGGACTGTAACAATGTGAAGAGTGCTACACTAGATAGACCAATAACAAGGTCTAAATCTCCTTTGAAGGCAACTGTCAATACAGAAGAAAGTCCAAAGCCTAGCAGACAACGTAACGTAATTGCGAAGTTAGTTGCGGACAGGTCCTAGGAGGCTTACAAGATTTGCTACAGCTGAAGCGAAAGCAAAAGCTCTTAATGCGGAAATTCCCGAGTGGACCGAGCTGCAAAACTTCAGGATAGCATGAATAGAAATTTACAGCTCCAATTCAGCAGATCTGTCAGTGTACCAGAAACACTTGGTAAGATGAATCGACAACGTCATATGGAGGCACCCCCAAGTCTTGATCTTGGGTTGGATGATCCTAGCAATCAGGAAACTGAAGTTGTCTGCAAGAAAACTGACGTACCAGACACTGTTCAGGAAGAGTTAGTAGTAATATCCAGTAACGAGGACAGCGGTGACTCCTTAGATAAGATTTATGGACGGATTGAAATGCCAACCACGACTCCAGCAAAGGGGAAGGAACCTGTTGTTCAAGATGCTCTTCTTACATCTGGGGGCTCAAATAGTTGCACCCCTATTCCTGAACGACATAAGAAAAGGATTGTCAAACCACCACAAAATCAAAAGTCACCATTCCTCGGATGTAGCAAGAAGGAGACTGCTTCGAAGTTTGCAAATGAAGTCTACGACAGGGTTTGTTCTTACGGTGGGGAAACTAAAGATGAGATCAACAAAAGTAAAATCATTGACGATGGGAAATACTTCATAAACGTCCGAGACCTAGCAGATTCAGTTAGGCCTGGAGGTTGGTTGAGCAACACTACATGCGAAATGGCAATTCGTGTTCTTGCTCCAGAGTTGGCAAAGCAGAAAAAACATGTGATGCCATTAATTCTTGCGGTTAGTATTCGATCTTGAATCTTTTTTGATGTTATCCCTTCTGATTTTTATACATCTATTCTCAATATTACACTGATTATTACATTTGTTTCCTTCCTTTATTTCTGTTGTGCATGTAACTATTCTCCCCAAAAGACCAAATTAAGGAAGGCGACGTGCATTCATGACAGAGTGGTTACCAAAGCATTCAAAATGAATTCAGAAAATCAACTTGATCATAAAGAGCAGGTTAGCATGTAGTTCATATGTTCTTTTACTTTTCCGAATACACAACAATTTTTTACCTGATGCCTCTACCTTCTTACATTTTTGAACGTTTTTCTTTCTTTGCAAAATCAACAGGTTATGTTCCCAGTTCTGCAAGACCTAACTCCTGATATCAAACGACACTACTTGGTCACTACTATCGATTGTGTTGAACCTAAAGGCAGAAAGGTTCGAGGTGATGGATTCACTAAGAGCGAAAGGCAATCGCGGACTGATCAAAGACTACAGGTTAATTATTGGATCAATCAAGTACCCGTGGGCTAAAAACTATAATGAATCTACCATAAACATTGAAAATTGGGTGACATAGCACATCGACACCCCAATGCGAGAAAACAACGTAAGTAAAACTACGAGTTATTCAAGCATGTGGTTTAGCATTTTTGTTCCATAACCGAGTTTCTTTTTTTGCCTTCATAGCTTCGTGAATTCTAACTCGCACTACTTGGTTTCGCATTGTAGGTACAAGCTGTGGATTCTTCATGCTAAAGGCCATTGAGCTATGGAATGGAAGGAAAATGATTGCAGCAATCAACCCATGTGACATGCCCAACATTAGGAAGCAGTCCACACTTAAGTGGCTGGAATGGGTTGACAACAAGATAGAGTGGCAGGAACTCCTTTTTTAAGCTCATTGCATTTTTTTTTGCAGAATTGATTTTTTAAACTCCATACATCTATTCTCAATATTACACTGATTATTACATTTGTTTCCTTCCTTTATTTCTGTTGTGCATGTAACTATTCTCCCCAAAAGACCAAATTAAGGAAGGCGACGTGCATTCATGAAAGAGTGGTTACCAAAGCATTCAAAATGAATTCAGAAAATCAACTTGATCATAAAGAGCAGGTTAGCATGTAGTTCATATGTTCTTTTACTTTTCTGAATACACAACAATTTTTTACCTGATGCCTCTACCTTCTTACATTTTTGAACGTTTTTCTTTCTTTGCAAAATCAACGAGGTTATGTTCCCGAGTTCCGCAAGACCTAACTCCTGATATCAAACAGCACACTGGTCACTACTATCTGATTGTGTTGAACCTAAAGGCAGAAAGGTTCGAGGTGATGGATTCACTAAGAGCGAAAGGCAATCGCGGACTGATCAAAGACTACAGGTTAATTATTGGATCAATCAAGTACCCGTGGGCTAAAAACTATAATGAATCTACCATAAACATTGAAAATTGGGTGACATAGCACATCGACACCCCAATGCAGAAAACAACGTAAGTAAAACTACAGTTATTCAAGCATGTGGTTTAGCATTTTTGTTCCATAACCGAGTTTCCTTTTTTTGCCTTCATAGCTTCGTGAATTCTAACTCGCACTACTGGTTTCGCATTGTAGGTACAACTGTGGATTCTTCATGCTAAAGGCCATTGAGCTATGGAATGGAAGGAAAATGATTGCAGCAATCAACCCATGTGACATGCCCAACATTAGGAAGCAGTCCACACTTAAGTGGCTGGAATGGGTTGACAACAAGATAGAGTGGCAGGAACTCCTTTTTTAAGTCATGATCAAACCTTCTTGCTACAAGTGTATTCTTCTTGCATTTTTACTTTCCAGTGTGCATTCTTTTTTACAGCCTAGAATGTCTGTTTTAGTTTTCAAGAACTACTTGTATCATTGTGTAAAATCATCAAACAGTAACTTAAAAATACACTTGCATTTCAAATAGTACATTTCAAAATAGCAACCAATGAAGTAACAAAACCAAACCACAAATCACTTTAGCCCACAAGTTTGCCAAAACATATTCAGCAGGATGATTTTAACACAAACTTTACAATACAGTAACTTAAAAACATCACTCCAATCCACTAAATCATATCACGAAAGAAGTTGATCTCCGAGGGTTCTCCAAATAAATGCTTCCAAAGTCATTAACACTACAAAAATACCACATTCCATTCCACTTGATAACTAATTCACACTTGCCATTACTAAACCATGTTGCGGAAAAAGTTGATCTCCGTAGGTTACGAGTGCAGTAGACAATTTTGAAGGACATGATGCTAAAGTGTGATTCTCAGACCCACAACCACTGCATTTCATAGGTTTTGTAGATTTTATGTGCAGCCCAGACTTCTTCCGTTTCTCCCCTGGACGTCCTTTAGTTCTAGTTACTGTAGGGTCCCTAATATTGTGTTGCTGCGACGCACTCCCCTGGCCATCATCACCGACAAAGTCCCAGTTGGATGTTTGTTCAGTGTTCTTTCTCTTTTGATTTGCATTGCCACCAACAAACTCACCTTTGGACGTATCTTCAACATGTCCACCTTTTTTCTGTTTAGCTTTTCGTTTTGCTGCTTCACTTAACTTCATAGACTTAAGTTCATTTGACAAAGCCAACATGTACTTATCAGCTATAGCCTTGCTTTTATCCGATTCGGATGCTACTTTAGCTATGTCTGTGAAATCATTGCACGATGTCCCATACCGGATCAGCTTCCTCTCTTTAATTGACAACTTCCTGTCACTAGGGACATCGAGCAAGTCTACTTTCACGTGTAACAATGTCTTCCGGTGGCATTTGCCACCTTGGCGATATGTAATGCGGCGGTATGTACCCCACAGAACCAACACTGAGCCATTACTCGCAATGCATGGCAGCACAACAAACCATCCCTTTTAATTTTAGAGCATTCGCATGTGTAGGTCGATTCTCGCATGTTAGCTTCCACCACTGTAGGATCTCTTGCCATATCCATAAACTGATCCTGTTATTGGAACAACATCAAACAGATGCCCCTCAACTAGATTTGCATTGTAAGATGTAACTTTACGAATCTCAGCCCTGAAACGCAGGTGGATGGGCCTGGTGTACACTTGTATAGCTTGTTTCTCAAGTGGCCACTCTCCCCACATCCTTAGAGTTTTTTCTTCCATTTCGAATTCATTACCATCTTCTGCAACTTCAATTTTCTCTTGTAGTTTCATGTATTGTCTGAAGAAATGCACGAGGCTGTTGTGTGGTCTAACATATCTTTTCAAAACAGCATTGAACCCTTCACTACGCGCTGTAGTTTGTAGGAACGGGAAGAACCTTTCCCTGAAGTAGCGGGGACAAAGCTGGATCTCGGATCATAGACGTCCTTCAAATGTGTGTTGTCCCCTACATTGTGCTTAATGATCATTTCTGCCCACCTTCTTTCAAATTCATCTTCTGTCATGCTGTGGTCAATTATCTCATTGAACTCTCTCCGTAGATCTTCATTCTTAGCCATGTCATTTCCTAGCAGAGGTTGGAAATTCTGCATTATGTGCCATCTACAATTCCTGTCGCATGAATCTGGAAAAGTTTCCAAAATGGCACTCCTCATTGCACCATCCTGATCAGTGATGATGTTAGTTGGGTGCAAACCATCCATCGCCTCAAGAAATGCCTCAAATAGCCAAACAAAATCTTCCACCCTTTCATTTTTTAGGAACCCACAACCAAGTTGAATTGACTGACCATACCTATTTATCCCAATGAACGGCGCAAAGGGCATGCTGTACATGTTTGTCATGTAGGTAGTGTCAAAAGACAAACAATCACTGTAAATCTTGTATGCAGCTCTTGCTGGCCCATCAACCCAGAAAATCCGCCGAACTCGGTGATCATGATCAACATCTATCTTGGAGAAGAACTGCGGATCATCCTTTTTCACCTTATCAAACTCTGCAAGTAACAATGACATGTCTTGCTGAGTTTCTGGCACATCAAGTGTTGCCATGAAGTTGCTAACATCTTTTGTCACATAGGGAACATTAGCAAGCTTGCCATACAACTCTGCCATAATAGACATCACTCTTCCGGCTGACGGAGTTAACCTTGTGAAGTAGCTCGATGAAGTCCCTTTCTTCCTTTGGGATTCCCTCGTGGGATCTCAAGAACCTTTTCAAAGAAAATTTCTTGACACATGGATGATTGTGCTCTTCTATAAACATTGTTACATGCCACTTCTTTCCTCTTCTTTTCACTCGCAGACGTGCCTTGCGATCGGTCTTAACGATTATTGCACGATTTCTTAGTTTCACTGGTGGAGCTTCCAGCCTATTGATATCGGGGTTCTTCCCACTTTTGTTGCAAACAAATAGACATTTGTCTTTCTCCTTATCAATGCTAGAGTTTCTGGATGTACTAGACTTTATTGAAAAGCCTACATGCTTAGCATACCGATTATAATGCACTCTAGCTTGCTCCCAACTATCAAACATCATCCCTGGATATGGTTTGTCAACAGTTGGCTGGCTACTTGGAGTTGACTGAACTTCATCTTCTCCACCTGAATCATCGCTAGATAGGGTAATCCCAATAAGTACATCAGTTTCTGCTGATGGTCCTGTGTTGCCACCAGATATGTGAACTTCTACTGCAGCAGCTTCTACATGCTCTAGATCACCTTGAGCTTCTTTTGGATGAACTACATCTTCAGGATCTTCTAGATCTTCCAGTGTAACATTTAGGTCCAGATCCATATCTACAATACATAAGCATTTAAGGCCATATACATTTAACAAACTGACAATTCAATTCAGCTGCATCAAAGAACTAAAGCATTTAAGATCATAAGCGAGAAAAATTTACATGTATTTTTTTCAATTCTACATGTATTTATTCTTGATGCAAATTGATGTGACAACAGTACTTGCTACATCTTGTCTTAAAATGACATTAAAAACCTGTTTTTTTTTCCAGGAACATGATGCTGATGCTATGAAGTCCTACAACTAGGAATCAAGATTTCGAACAAGCATCACATTGTACATGTTTTTGGTTCAAGACAACCTGCACTACCAATTCTTGCTATTTTGCTCATGCTTCTGAGAAACAATCACTGATGGATTTATACATCCTGGGATGTGTAAACTGCTAAGTCAAGTGGATATGTAAACTGCACACTTCTATTTCTTTCTCCTTACTACTACTGTCGGATTTATACATCCTGGTATGTGAATCCTTATTTTGATGTGGATCTGTTATACTTCAAGTTTGCAGAATTGGCCTGGGTCAATTTCTTTATACATCTAACCATGAGTAACCATGAGTAACCAGAATTGGCCTGGGTCAATTCCTGGCATGTAGAAGTTTAGGATTTGGGGAGGGTGTGGTGACCCGGCATACCACTGCATGGTGTAGTATGCAAGTCTGATATAACACCAATGAAACACCGTTCCACGAGTATTATATCGCTCAGAGTGGTACAACAGAAACATATGCGGGTCCAAGGCATGTCTATAGAATTACATACGGACTGCATTACGAGAAGATCAGCACAGCCTCCTAGTTTACAATGAGGTAAAGCTGCAAATAAACTCCGGAGAACGACTCGTAGTCTAATCCGACACGAACTCTATTTGTAGAGTATTTAACTAGCTACGAGAGGCTATGAATAGATTCTAGCTAAATAGGAGCTAAGTTTAGGAAGCTAGTTCCTTCTATTGCTAATCTAGGTTGTCTCCTTGTTGGATGTGGTGTTTGACTCCTCGGACGAGGTTCATGTCCCTTGAAGTAGTTGTTGATTTCCTCGGTCTTCGAGTTGCACTGTAGATCCTCCTTCGTGGCCTCCATATCTAAGCAGGGGATTTAAGAGTGGGATGAGTACGAGCGTACTCAACAAGTTCATTATAGGGAAGAGGTGTTTAATGCACTAGCTACAACATTAGACCAGAAAGTCTAATACCAATGCAGGTTTTCATAACCATTTCTTCAAAAGGTTGCTTTTATTCAGAAGAACTATGTCCGTCGGCCTTCACCGGTTTACTAGAACTTCATGGAGCTCCTTTCCGGCCGCGTTCGCAGTTCCATATCCCGGAACGGGGAGTGACGAGTCACGGTTCTTTACACTCGCGAGAGGTGTGTTGCTTTACCCATAAGAGATCTTAACCTTGGTGCCAACCGGGCATATGTTCCCGTCCACACTTCCTTTGGTGTGAGGCCTGGTATAAGGTCTAGCCAATCATGTTCCTCCGCTACCTCGAACACCCACCCGTTGTTGCATGCCCCGACCCTGGGTCCACGCCGGTCCCATTATTCCCGTAATTTCAGGGTGGACCCCGACCACGACAACGGTGCTTGGGCTCTACCATACACTCCTACGCCGGTAGCTGCAACCCATCATAGACCGCATTACCGTGGGGAATTAGAATGGGATCCCCACCCTCCGGTTGTTCCGCAAGACACAAGCTGCTACGGCAAGCAATGCTTTACCGTGGGGAATTAGAATGGGATCCCCACCCTCCGGTTGTTCCGCCGGATACAAGCTGCTACGGTAAGCGCATCCGTTGATGAACGAGAGGTGGAAACACTTTTGACTACTCCGTCCCACTCCGGATCTTATGGTTAACACGGGTATTACGGCACAAGAATCACTGGCGACATTTGTTGTTTAATCCTAGATGGATATAAACCCGTGCAATGGAACCTCCACCATATCAACACCATCCATGGTTCCATTGCCCACCACATAGTCATATTCATAGTTATGAAATTAGTGGTTTTGGTTTTTTATGCAATAGTGATAATCATAGTACTTTGCAAGTAATTTGATAAAAATACTCAAATGACATGAGCAAGTGATGAACTTGCCTTTCTTGACTGCAAGATTATGCAGGCAAGGTCTTCGATACACAATAACTCCAGATTCTGAAATAGCATCATCGTCCGATAAGGACGATGTTTAAAAGATTGGCAAGGATGCAATAATGCATAAGTATGAGATGCAATCGCTCTAAGCGTGACCTAACCCGATGATTTAGGATTAGTGAATTGAAATGATTTGTTTAGGGTGTGTTGCACTTTTTAGAGTGATTCACAAACAAGGTTCTTATTCAGGTGTGGTTACATGGTATCATTGAACGGGTGTTGCAATATAGCATAACAATAGCATTAATAACACACAACAATAAGATTTGGTGTAATCCTAACATGTAATAAACTAGCAAAGTGACCCGCGTATTTACGCGGCTAGATTTTGTATTGTGGTTATTTGTCTCTTGGAAAATAAGAATGATCTATTAAACTTTAGGAGCATCTTAAGAAAATGTATGAAAATTAGTATTAACTTTATTGTTGATACGTACTTTGATATGCCAAATTGTAAGATTAATGGATTTTGACCCGCCTTTTCACAGATGCAAGGCCGTTTTTTTCCCGTTACAGCTGTAATCAGCAATGGCCTGATATTTCACACATATGTCAACTGGTTGGTATCAATCTTTGTCGAACATATGATCTTTGAAGAAATACTGCGGTAGCATTGGAGTTTTATCTAAAAATGCACGCTACAATTTTATCTGAAAGGCATCAGTTTCGAATTGTGTAATCTCATTAACGGACTAAAATATCTAATCTATGCTTTATTTTCTCATTTGTTGGATTCATTGAGAATCTGCTTGTAATTAGTGTATGTTTTGATTAAATATTCGAGTATAGAATATAATACATGGCGTGAGAAGCAATAAGGAAGGAGTTAAATTATATAAAAATAGGGAAACTACTCAAGTTGGTGGAGCTTTATTTTCTCTCTTTTGATGATTTCGTGTTCCACTACATTATGCACATAGATTGGTAATAAAAATGTTAAAGTATTTAGTTTTATATTCCGTAGTTCTGCGACTGGCAATGTTCATTTTTTTAATTAGTTACCTATGGACTTCTATACTTCGTGTATGCTATTCCAACTGCTGGAGCTTTCATATAATATGCATATTTATGGGTTTGTACAAATAAATAGAATTGCATAATTGGCAACAATGCGCTGGTTCATCTTGTTGTAATGCTTGACGACACAATGAACATATTCCTGAACCTTTCTCAGTTGTAGAAAAGAAGCGGATGCTTTTAGAGCCATACTTTGTGAGCCTAAAACATCCTGAGCCAAATTAGCAAGCCATGCATGCGGCCACTGTTGCCATGTTTTTGAAAGCCACACGCGAGGCTCGGTGCAAGTGCAAGGTACGACCTGCTCGCTTGAAGAGCAGCACGCCGTTCACCTAGACATCCCAGTCATGCCATGATTGGTTGTAAAGTCTAGTAACCTATGTGTCTCCTTGACGCTCCCCATGCAACTTCTTCTGTTTCATAGCAATACGGATCTGTCAAAAATATCAGACCAGGGAGATCACCAGATTTTCCGGTGAGTCAAGTTGAAGAGCAGGACTTACCAGCCGATTAAGTTGAAGAGTAGGGCTTCTCATACGGATCGGCACAGCCGAACCTTTACCGTCGGGTGGGAAACCAACGATGGAGCCTGAAGTCCGGCATCCAGAAGCGGTCGACATACAGGTGGTGGCGACCGGCAGGCGGTTGGCCGCGGCAAGAGGCGGGCGGCGGCGGCCAGAATCGTTGTCGGCCTGAAGGTGGAGCCGGCGGCGGAGGTCACAGCGACGCCAGAGGTGGACCTGTCGATCTTTGATGGGAGTCGAGCGCCGACCGGCACCGCGATCTCACACTTTTCCCCATATGATGGGAATCAGGCGCAAGGTAAACTTTATCGATGGGAGACGGCAGTGCTGATCCAGCCCGATCGATCTTTGATGTCGGGAGTTGAGCGTCGTGACCGGGACTGGGATTAGTCTCATATATCACGGGAATCAGGCGCAAGGTCGAGTACTGGCGGGAGATGGCATTGCTGATAGTAGTTGCTTTGGGAATCGCGCATAGAAGGAGATGGCTTCCTTCTCCTCGTTTCCTATGATGTTAAGATCTCTGCGGGAATCGCGTGTAGGAAGAGATATATGAGGGCAGATTTACGTGGGGAGGGGGCAAGAATATAAACAGAAAACGATCAGGTTTTGATTGATTTGCAATAGGAATAGAGTTCAGTTCCATCTGGGACGTGTTCAGCGGCACCTCGTGGAGGATTCGCATAGACGCCGCACGTGCAACAACTTACGTGTCAAGTTTATTAATCTCAGCCATTGGTATTTTATGACTTCACGTTGATAAATCTCCACCGTAGGTTGTTTGTTGTTTTAATAATATAATAGATAGTGGTTGGTTTTAGTACTATATGTCATGGTTAATGATTGATTATTATATACTTCAAAAGAATAACTTTTGAAGAACATGTTCTTGAATAAAGGACAAGTATGATAATTAGATTGGTGGGGTTCTATGGTTGACTATGGTTTCATCTAGTTTCTGGAGTAAGTATTAGATGTATCCCAACAATGTTGGATTCATCAACACCTAGGGTTGGTAAGGTTGAGTTAAGCCTAGGTATCCTAAGCAATTATTCATACAAGGTTGCTATCAGGACTGTTTCATCTTATTGGTGATGGCTAGCTAGGGTTTATATTTCCTATAAGGCAGGTTTGATGATGATTCCTTATTTTCTTTAAAAGAATAACTTTTGAAGAACATACTTCTTAGTTAATAAGAAGTATTACAATTAAGGTTGAGGTTGTCTAGGTTTTGTTATTGGATTTACTAAGTAAAGAATGGTGGTTTCCTAAATAGGATGATTAATAATTATCTCACACAGATAGGGTTTAGTGGAGTATGGTTAGGTAATGCAAGATAATGGGCATGGTTGCTATTAGGGATCATCACCATGGTGTGATGCTAAATAGGGATAAATAAGGATGATGGCTTTGGTAATAGGATCTAGGGTTTACACTTGTTTAACCCTACTTGATCAATTAGGTCCGATGAGGATGAACACATGGGATACCCATATATTAGTGATAGGTCTTCTACATTTTATGTGGCCAAGTCAAGTATTTATTTGCTAGTATGGTTCTATGATCTGAAAGTAGGTACCATGATCACATGTTCTAACCTAGGGTTTTAGGTTAGAAGCAAATTAGGGTTCACATGTAATGATGGAACTAGGGTTTCTAATTGAATTAGGGTTTTGGGTTTCATATGAAATGATAGGGTTGTAATATTATTCCATATGGAATTAGGGTTTGCTATCTACCATATAGTTCTATGATTAACAACTTCATTTTAAAGTTGAAGTTATTAATAACTTTGAGATAAAAAATAATACTGAATTTGGCATTTTATTATTTTTAAACAATTAATAATTAAGGTAATTATTAATTAGGGTTTAAATTTCCACTAATAAAGATTTAACAAAATAACAAATAAAGAAAAATAGCTTTAATGTTTTCTTTATTTTTCTTACTGATTTTTGTTTATTTTAGAAGGTTTTACTATTTATTGAATTTTAATTCAATTTAGGATTAAAGAAAAGGCTTAATTAACAAGTATTAAATAATTAAATTTTTATTAAAAATAAAATTTTCATATTATATTTTTATTGGATAGGGTTTACTTTTCTAAGAATTTTGATATCTTATTTATCTTTTTCGGAGTTATAATGAATTTTCTGGATTTATTTAGAGTTGCAGGGATTATTGGATTCAAAATTTAAAAAGGAAAAGCTAAAGCTACCCGGTTGGTTTACCCACACGATCACCGACCGGTGGGGTTAGACCACGTCATCAGCCACGGTGGCACGACGTGGCAACCATGGCCTTCACCGGCGGGCGGTGGCGAGGGTCGCCGGCGGTACGGTGCTTCCCGGGCAAACAACCTACACCACAAGACTTAGCGCGTCGAGGCGAACTCGCGGTGCCAACGCCGCCCGAATTGGTCACCGGAGCAAGCTCGACGGCGAGGCCGAGCGACGGCGCTCGCGAGGTATACGACGCGATAGCGATAGGAGGCGTGCGCGAATGAACTAAGAGGTCCTCGAGAAGCGAGGGGCTCACCGCGATCACGAAGAAGGTGACGGCGAGGTCGGAGGGGGTCAGACGGCGACTCCATGGTCGACGGAGACCGTGGCCGGGAGCGGAGAAGAAGTGATTGGGGCTGACGATTCCGAGCTCCCGCGGACGATTCCTTGGTCGAGGCGATCACGGCATCGAGGCGAAGGCTGCGAAACACTCGCCGGAGCTAGGGGTGGCGAGGAACGGCGAGACGAGGCGGATACCGGCGAGCTAGGGTTTCATGATTTTGGGCGATTGGAACGAAGAGGGTTCAAATTGAGAACGTCTACGCGTTTTATAGAGTCCCCGGCGTGTGCTGGCGGTCAATATCGGCGGCGAAGACCGCGGGACGTGGCCTCCCCGTCGCGGTGGCGAGCTCCTGGGCGTGCAGAGAAGGGGACGAAGACGAAGACGTCGTCTTCGCTCTTATCCGAGCGAATCGGTAAGTGGGCTGGCTGTTGGGCTGCGGCTTGGGCCGCGTTGGGCTGCTGCCGGGCTGGTTCTTCGGGCCGATGCGGCACTGGTAAGCTCTTTTCTCTCTCTTTCTTTTATCTATTTTCTTTTTCTGTTTTATAATTCTGTTTAGAATTCAAATTTGAATTCTTTTCTATTTTGCAGGTCTTACTTATTTGAAACATATAAGGATTAGTTCAAGTTACTGCAAGGTCTTGAGTGGTGTGTTTGCGAATTTAATGTGGCACCATAACATTGGTTTAATTATTATGATTGGTATTTGGATTTCAATACCCCTATGGACATGAATTTGAGTATTATCTTTGGGAATATTCAAATTGTTTTCCAATTGGTAGTTTTCTTACTTAGTAATATTTCTTGTTTTATTTGGTATTGCTTTGCAAGAAATAAGTTGCCAAGTAAGGTTTGTTCATGGAGTTCTATTAAGTAAGTGACTAAATGGCATGATTTCATGTGCTAAAAATATCTCTAAGGACTTGATCTCCCATTTGAGATTGTTGGTCACTTACACATGAATTTATGTGAGCACTTGCTTGTTAAGGTCTTGTGAGGTTTATCTTAATTTCTATTTCAAGTTTAATACTTGTACTATTATTTTAATAACACCTTGAAATACTTAGAGTAGGTATTACTCTTATCAGGGTTTGGTTTTGATTCTAATGATAAGTGGTTGATTATCACTTATGGGTTTGAATTATTAAATATAGCACAAGGTTCATCTTTGGTTCATAATTGAAACCAAAGATATAGTTTGTGAGCAATTTCTAAGGTTCTATTGAGATTCACCTAATGGCAATTGGTTTGAATCTCATCTATGGCCTGGTTTGTTTTAGGATCACTATAGTGATACATAAACTAGGGTTGAGATTTAGTTCTAGGTGGTGAGATGGGATGACATCATATTACATGTGCTAGGGTTTAATCTTCCCTAACCATGATAAGGTGTTTACTTGCTTAATATTTCATGTGCTTCCCTAATTACTAAAGATTTGAGAATTGGTTTTATCTTCTACCAATTAACTTCTTTTATTACTCCCAACTTATCATTAAAGTAACTACATTGATTTAAGTTCTTTTTATAGTTAACTTTGGTCACATGGATGTATGGTTTCTCACTACATAAAGTATAGTGTTTAACTCTAAGGTTCTCTTGGGTTCCTTAATTTTAGGAAATATAGATATGGTAGGATTCTAATTATGATCACCAAGTGGTTCACAAGTAAAGGTTGGGATATAAGTCTAGGGTTGCTTACTAGTTACCTCCCTATGATTTCATGTGGTGGATGATATCCTCTTATCCTATTAGGTTTTAACTTATCCTCACATACCTCAAGAGCATGATCATGGATTAGGCATGATCCACTTGTTCTTAATATCCTTACCTCCAGTTCTTAGGGTTTATGATCATCACTCAATTTATAATGATCAAGGTTTAGCTTCCTAAGGTATCTCTTATTAAATAGGTTTCTCACTTCCATGATCAAGCATGGTCTTGATCAACTAGGGTATAATACTTCTAATTTACCTTCTTGAATGGGACTACTATGGTTGCCTCTAGAGTTTATATCCCAGGAGAATGCCTGAGATTTTATGTTAGGGTTCTACTTAATCAATGATGATATAATCATCTGGTTATATAGATAGTTCTCTTCCCCAAGTCCAAGTGTTGCCTCATTATCTTGAGTGTAACACCATGCTTGAGCTCTCTCTCTCATAGGAATAGTTTGTTCAAGGTTTTATGGTGTACTCACAAGATCTCATTAGATAGTAAAGGGTTAAGCCTCTACCTAGATGGCTTAGTTGAATTAGTCTCTACTTTACTTTACCTATTCATGGATATAGTCTTGTTCCATTTGATATTAGGTTATCTCACCCCTCCAAGGTGAAATGGTTTACAACCTAATACTTTAGTTCAAGATTTGTTCTTGGTTCTTAAATAGGTAAATCTAGAATTGGTATGAATGGTCTCTCTCATTTTATTGTTACTTGATTTGCAATTGAATTGATGTTCATATTCTATGACAAGGTTTACCATATTATGATCTGTTTTGAGATCAAGAAATTGATCATTGAGTAAGGTGTTGTTGTGTTTATTATTAGTTTCATTTGATCTAACCCCTTAGATCAAATCATCTCTTCCTAAAACAAGGTTTTAACAAAGTCACATTGAGGTTTGTAGCGCTTGACTTGATGAGCTACTTCAATTTCACCAAGGTCAAGTGAAACTTCGATTCATGTGACTGTTTTACTTTAAAGCGCGAAAATTCCCCAGATTTTCTATGCATGAATGCAATGCACACATCTATTTCCTCTATTTTTGTAACCCCAATACCTGGGGTATTACAGAGGGTAAGAAGTTACAGATCTGGCATGGGGAAGGGGTTTTTTACCTCTGTTTTCTGGGCGTGCTACAGGAGATTTGTAGCAGATCTTCTTTTATCTACTTTGTTGCATGTATTTTTGGGCTCTTTTTGAAGCTACAGGATGGAGTTTTTCTTGCTGCTCTTGGTACACAGCAGGCAGCAGGCGGCGGCTGGAGGAAGAAGATGAGGGCTGGAAGAAGGAAGGAAACGAGGGGAGCGTAGGGTTTGATTGACAACCTGTATTTTTTCCTGTAATTTTTTGTCCTTTTCTGTGGTTCAATCCACGTCCTTAGGAAACGAGGGGCACGTGGGGACAGAATTCTATTTCTGGTAGCTGTCGCTATCAACTGTGGGCCCCGCTTTCTATTTTGGGAAAAAGCCAAATTCGGACAGGGGGGCACCCTGTAGCACTACCTGGTAACCGGGCACTCCCTATCCATGTCCTTCTCTTTAACCTGGGCCGAGCCAAGAAACCAGAACTGGCGGCCGTAAAAAGGAGGCCAGTTTTTCCCACTTGCTACTTCTACTTTTGGGCCCAGCGATTCTCGCTTCCACGTCAGATAGCACGTCAGCCCGTAGCTTTCTTTCCGTAGAAAATTCCCGTAGGTGTAGCATTACTGGCACTTGTCGTCTTGTCCCCTCTATTTTGGGAGGGGCTGCCCATACCGACTATCCCTATAGGAAAATTGCCAAAATATTTTGAACAAACAAGATTAAACAAACTTTGAAATTTCATTCAAATTTAGATTCATTTACAAAAGTTTTAATGAAATTTAAACTAAACTAAATTAAACCCTACTCTACTGGCCGTCGGTCGGAGCGCGGCAAGCCTGCCTAGTCGTTGTTATTTCCCTTGGCCGCCGCATGTTCCGGCACCCACCTCTCCACCCTTCATGCATCTAGCGATGCAACACCGCCGAAGCTTCCCAGCAGCGCTGGGCCTTCTCCGCGTGGGGTATCCGAGGCGTCCCGCGTGGGGAACCAACGGGTTCGTGAAAGACGGCGACCCACTGCCGAGCATCCTATGTCTCGCATGAAAGATGGAGCCTCCAGCGGAGTCGCTGTTGTGCCAGCCCCACACCTGAAATCCAACGTGATATGGGGTGCCGGCTCGCCTGTTCGGCGCGCTGTGCATAGGGGGTGGCATGGGGTTACCGACACTTCTATCGGGGTCCAAAACCAGCCGGCTACTTTTAGGGCGCACCGGTGTGGCCCAGAAACAACATCTGACCCTAATAGGGGTCTAAGCGAGACAATGAGAGACATAATGCAGGGTGTTGATTTTGAGTCTGTTTTATAGCCCTCTTGTGGTGCTAGATACTTGCAAATGCAGAGGTCATGGTTTCCACTCAACATTGTTCCATGCATCACTTCCTCAAACAATATGTATACAACAACATTCTCAGAAACGTCACGCGCGGGAACTAAGGCGCACCTCTCCACTCTGCTAGTTATGTGTTGCATCAGCCAAACAATATAGCGATGCCCGGCCCTCTGACGGCGGGGCTTGGGTGCCAATCGTTAATGAGGAATCGTAGATGATCTCGCTAGTAGTTGTGTCGCGACCTCAAGGCGCCGAGGAAGCTCAAGTACAAGTCTAAATAAAACCGCATGACTCCATGTACCGCCTATTTCGTAGACAACTGAAAAGATTTTCATATCTAGTGCCATTGGGGGGCGCATCTTCGATTCGGACACCCATAAATTTAGTCAGTTGAGGGTGCCCCGACACGCTCCCGGGTGAAGTATCGGAGTCCTTCCGGCGTTGATGGAATAGTTTCAAAATATCATTGTAATTATTCTAGGACTTTAATATGAGTACCGTAAGTGTTCTGGAGTTATTGAAATGGTTTCAGGTTTTATTGAGATCATTCCAGTGAATATTTATAACACAAAAGGAACCAGAAGAGAAAAGCACAACAGGACAATGCCGGTCTCCGTCATGTTTTCTGCAGATCTTTCGTCTCTTTTTTTACGAGACCGTGCACGTCTATATTTTTAGCAGGTACTTGGTGTGGGATCCGGAGTCGGCTGGGCTTCAGATCGGAGATCTCCAGGGACTTGCTTCCGAATCCCGTAACAAAATCATCAGGATCACCAGGCCCATCACCATATTACTCCGCCGAAACGTGCGACGAAAACACACCAGTCCAAACCCCGCGCCGTCCCGCGCGAGGAAAACACGCGAAAAGCCTCTTCCAGAACAGGACATCCTCCAGAACATGACGGCGGCGCCTAACAGCGCGGTCGTAGAATCGCGCTCCCGCCGTGCAAAGCGCGCACGCGCTGAGTTCACCGATCCGCCGGATGCGCTCTCCGGCATGCCCGCCGCCCATACCAGCAACTGGTGCGTGCGTATGGTTTCCTCGATCCATCATCAGTTCATCATCCATGAAAAGCATAGACATGCATATTTCTCCCATCGATGTCCGTGTCCGGCACATTGAAGATTTTCATCGTGACTTGCAGGAGGGACTGGGCCAACCTAACGGACGGGCCGGCGAGCATGATCGCCGAGGAAGTCCTCGCGGACGACGTCGCCGGCTACCTCCGCTTCCGCGCAGTGTGTGGCTCCTGGCGGCGACGCACCCCGTCCCCAACCGCGCACGATATCTTAGACCGCCGGTTCCACCCCCGCAGGTGGATTATGCTCCCCGAGGTCTTCGCCGGCCAGATCAGTCGCCGCGACTTTCTCAACGTTTCAACCGGGGAGCGCATCCGGGTGGACCTCCCAAGGCTCCGTTACAACTTTGTGATCGGGTCCACCTTCGAAGGCCTCATCGTGCTGTGCCAAAGGCGCACCGGCCGACTCGGCCTCCTCAACCCACTCACCCAGCAATTCACGACCCTCCCTAATGCAACCTCGATGCTATATTCGGTCAACAACCTGTGTATTAACAGGTGGAAGCCGACCACTGGGTTAAGGAAATTGAAGGAACTAGAGGGGTTCAGTGCTGGCCTCGCTGACAACTCAACGGTGGCGCTGCATTTCGACGACCATGATCGAGACCTAGCCGTTGCCAAGCCCAATGATAAGCGGTGGAGCCGCCGTGTGCGGCCATGCACTATTATGGAGACCCTAAACTCTATCATGGCAACCGCGTCGTTTGCGAACCGCCTCTATTGCGTCACCGGGAGGGGCATCAAGGCAGTGGACGTCCGCGACGCCGGCCAGCGGCCGCAGCTGGTTGCGGTCAAGGTGGACCAAGGTTTCTGGTCGCAACGTGGAGTCGTGAACGTGAACCTAGTGGACAACGATGGCGAACTGCTTTTGCTATGCACGAGCTGGAGATGCACTACAGAGCCCCCGTCTGAGGTGCACCGGGTCGATATGGATGCAGGCGAGATGGTGCCCGTACGCGGCCTGCGCGGAAGGGCCATCTTCGTCTGCGACAATGGCCGCTCGTTGTCGGTGCACGCCGGGCTATCCTCGTCCATCACGGCTAACGCAATCTACAGGTGTCGTAGGGACAGTTATGGGACGGTTGACGACCGTCCGAAAATCGACGTCTTCCTTGTGCCGGATGGGCGATGGATGGAACATGACTTGTTGGTCTCCCCTGGCAACATTATAGACTATTTATCACGGTTCGTCTGCCGGTCGCAGGATATTGTGGTGCCAGCGCCGCTACATCGCAGTGTCGAGCCTGCTGATGCGCTACATCACAGTATCAGAGCTGCTGCTGATGGACCACGGAAGCAGATGAAGCGGGAGATGAAGGCCAATCCAAAGGTGATTGGGAACGAGTGGGCCAACTAGTTGGCATCACCACGGGACGGCTAGAACATATTACAGACGGACGAAGGAAACTGTCACCGTTGAATCATTCAGAGACGGTGTGCATGTATTTGCATGCAAAATTTGAAACTTATATATACAAAATAATGTATGTAACTTGTGCAAACTTCAAAAAAAATCGAAGGAAACTGTCACCGTTGAAGAGTCCCTATTTCGTGGAGGCCACAAGTAGTATTTTTTTCTCGAGAACCTACACGAGTAAGTTTGAGGTCAATATGTCTTTATTTGAAAATTTGGTAATAAAACTATCAAATAAGATATTTCGCCTTTAAAACTCGGGTTCATGAGTACATGTGACCATTTGTGTATATTTTCATGTTTCGTACCCGTACCACCACACGAGCATCAGCATGGAACTTTGGGTTGGCCGAAAAAAGTAAGAATGTTGAATCAATCACCTAGTTAGTTTACTTTTTTTTTTTGCGAAAACCTAGTTAATTTACTTTTGTACTAGACAGCCTGGAGTAGTTAACTTTCTGAAGTATTATGTGGAGTTTAATTATGTTTCAAACCGGTGTAGTATCCAACTATGTCTCAAAGTGGTCCGTGGCAGCTTCTCTTTTTCCATGGCAGTATGGTTTCCAAGTTGTATCCATGACAGTATGGTTTCCAAGTTGTATCCATGACGGACTCATCACCATCATGTCAAAAAGAAAAAGAATCCACGACGAACTCGTTCCCTTGCCCCCAAGTGAAATCACAGCCCACCCGCGAAACCACGACATCAAATAGTCAAATTGTACAACCTTAAACCCAGCCACGCCGACGACTTGCAGAACATGGCGGCGGCTGCGGCGCCTAACATCACGAACGTAGAAACATACTGCAACAGCGCAAAGCGGGCGTGCACTAAGATCGCCGACCCGCCTCGAGCGCCCTCCGGCATGCCTGCCACCTACCCAAACTGTAACTGGTATGTACAGTTACGTTTTCTGTGTTCCTGTCGATCTTTCATCTTCCATGAAAAGAACTACAAGTTCGACGCTAGACTTGGCATTCCTTACATGTGGCTTGTAGGAGGGGCTGGGCCAACCTCACGGCCGGGCCGGCGGATCTGATCGCCGAGCGTCGCCAACTACCTCCGGGTTCGCGCGGTGTGCAGCTCGTGGCGCCGATCCACTGAGTCCCCGCACGCGCACGACACTCTGGATCGCCGTTTCCACCCTCGGCGATGGATCATGCTCTCACAGACCTCCAGCGCCGCGCGGAAGCGACGCGACTTCCTGAACATCTCCACCGGAGAGCGCATATGGGTGAACCTTCCGGAGCTCCGGCGCCATTTCGTCTTCGGGCCCACCTTCGACAGCCTCATCGTGATGTGCGACAAGAGGACGTACACCGTCCGAATTTTTGGCAAAAAGGACCACCTGCCCCAATGAAATGGCAAAAAGGACCACCTGTGAGTGAAAATGGCAAAAGTGCCATGGCGGCACGCTCGCCAGCCGACACGTGGCAGGTGCCGCCGCCGGCTGTGGCGGCAGGCCCTGCCGCCGTGGGCTGTAGCGGCACGTCCGCTCGCTCATGGTCGCCGTCACCCGCCGTTACGCCCGTCGACCGAGATGGGCCCTGCCGCCACAGACAAGGGCGGCACGCTGACGTGGCCCCCTGCCTCCACCGGCTGTGGCGGCAAGTCAGCTGCCGGCCCGACAAAGGCAGCAGGCCTGCTGCACTGATTCCCACGAGCACTGATTCCTTCGCTTTTTTGCTGATTGCTTCCCTTTTGTGATGATTGCTTCGCTTTTTTGCTGATTGCAGTAATTTCCCGCCTAATTCTCCCGCTCGATCTGTTCAGTTCTCTATAAAAGCAGCGATCGATGTTATTTGGTACGCAGGTCACAAGTCATTATACCTTAGCCAGCATGAGTGTGCCTTGCTCGGACCAGGATTTCAGGCCGATGAAGGGGAAGAATGCAAGCTTGCCACCGGGGGTTACAGCAGAGAGGTGTTGGTGCGGCCGCCTTGCGAAGGTGAAGGAGGTGGTGGATTTTTCCGATAAGTTCGGCATGAAGTATTTCATGTGCGCTTATTACGATCATGATCCACCCGCACGTACAAGTTCATCGTCCTCGAGGCCTGCGGTAATGTTCTAAAAGCATGATTAAAAATCCTCAAGGCCTGCGGTATGTTTCATTAATTTTCGTTTATTAACCGTATTATTTTTGTTGCAGTCTCCCCCGCCCCTTTGCAACTGGTTTCACTGGATAGACCAGGAGCAGTCGGATTGGGTGCGTCGTGAGGTGGAGGAAAAACAGAGGCGTGCATGGGCAAGGTTCCATGAGGAGGAGCGTTTCGAAAAGGCTATTGCTAATGATAAAGCAGAAAGAGAGAGAGAAATACAAAAATTAAGGGCAGAGCAAGCTCGAATCGCGAGGTAAATCAGAAGCGGATGGATGATGAGGCTGCACGTAGGTATGCAGAGGAAGAGGTGCGCAGGGAGGCCCGTGAAGCGGAAAGGAAGAGATTAAGAGAAAGGGCTGCTGAGGCGCAGGCAGCAGAAGAACGCGGCGACAAGACTGGAAAATGGCCACGCTGGACGCAGGGCAAATAGAGTGATCTGTTGTAGTAACTACGTATTTTAATTTCTGTTTTACTTTCGCGTCGTATCTTAAATTCCGTTGTAGTGATTAGCCGTATTTTAATTAAGTTATATTTCCAACTTTATTTCGGCAGATGTATTAATAATAAATGTTGATTTCCCGGAAAAAGTTCGCGCGTAAATTTTCCCGCCTAAAGTTCCCGCCTTATTTTTTCCCGCCAAAATTTCGCGCCATGAATTCCCGCCAAGATTTCCCGCCTTTTCTCTGAGCCGCGTGCTATAAAACCCCTCCCTGGGCATTCATTTGTTGTAGACAATCGAAGTCGCCACAAGATGGCTCCTCGGGGAGATCATAGTTTTATTGCACGTATGGCTGCTCCTCTTATCTCCTCTGCTACTTCAGTTATGAGTGCCAATAACATAGACAATGTCGAAGATCTGGTCACGAATGTGACCCTCCTCGTTGAGGTAGGCAAGCTTTTTTCTAAGCACGCATGTATGCCTGGTCGAACTCCGGTGGAATTACGACAAGAGCTTCTTAGGTTGCAAGCAAGGTTTGAGAAGAAGAAACCGAAGGATGAGAAGGAACAAGAAGAATTTCTAAAGGTATCCATATACATGGGCTTCCTCGACGGAGGATGACGAAGAAGTCTTCACGCCGAGGAGCCTGGCTAAGAGCAATGAATATTTCAAGGGAAAAAGTGCTGCATCCGCTTGCGTTGACTCGGACGATGATTTCATGCCACCGAGTAAGAAGGGCAAGGCTAGTTCATCATCGAAGAGCAAGAAGAAGGGAAAAATGTGAAGCTTATAATGTTACTCATAGCGTTTATTTTAAGTTGTGGTGTTGGCATTGCCGATGTATTTTCATTTTGGTAGTAACTTAATTTTATGTTAAATTTTTTGCATGTTGATGTATCTTATTTTGAAGTACCTGTTGAATTATTATGCGAAATTATAGAAATATGTCTCATACTTAGGTCATACATAGATAGAAATAATAATAGTATGTAACAGTTCTCAACATATCAAGCTTGGCGACGACGGCGTGGTGGTCTCTGCTTAGCACCAGAAAGCGACAAACGACGTGGTGAACGATGTTGGCGCAAACCTCGGCCGTACTGTTCATCATCATCGGTGCTGGCATCATTGTTCTGTGGTTGAGTTTGTAGTACGTGTTGAGTTTGTGTCGCTGGAGGAATTAAACTTTCTTGTCCGCTCATAATGTCAGCAGCAAAGAATTGATTAAATATCCCTTGATTGTCAGGTTGACTATAAGATCTAGCATAATATTCTTGCTGCATATGCTCACGACCCTGTGGTGGGGCCATATTGTGGCCAAAACCAGCTATCATGTTGGGCCAAGCAGGATCAAAAGATTGCTGCGTAAAAATATGAGTTGTCAATAATAGGCATCAATATTTTTGATGGGAGAAATTATATATTTTTTAAGGGAGAAATTGAAGGAACCTGTGGAGGAGGTATATTGTAGCCGAGTCCAGCTTCCATCTCTGACCAGTTAGATTCAACAAGTTGCTCGTACGAAAAGGTTCGTACATAATAGCCGTATTTTTATGTTGTGTAAGTGAATATTTGTAAAATATGAACATACGCGAGTGGTGTTCTCGATGTTTGAAGTCTCCCCTTGGGTGTATGAAAATCTTTCCCCAAACGGATTTGTAGGGAAAATATTATCTCCTATTTGTAGTGCATAGAAGATGATATATTTGTAAACCTTGTACAAGAACATATGACCATTCATAATTTTAGATGTATCTGATAATACCTGTGTGCCACCATGTGGTGGAGAAATGTGAGCTGATTGTGAGCGATCAAGTAGAGATGTGTCGACGCGTGCATATGATGGATTCCGCGTAGGAGGTTGATACGTCTCAAACGTATCTATAATTTCTTATGTTCCATGCTACTTTTATGATGATACTCACATGTTTTATACACATTATATGTCATATTTATGCATTTTCCGGAAATAACCTATTGACGAGATGCCGAAGTGCCGCTCCTGTTTTCGCTGTTTTTGGTTTCGAAATCCTAGTAAGGAAATATTCTCGGAATCGGACGAAATCAACGCCCAGCATCTTAGAATTTCACGAAGCTTCCAGAACACCCGAGAGCCACCAGAGGGGAGCCCTGGGGGGGCCCACACATGGGGCTGGCGCGGCCCAAGGGGGGGCGCGCCCCCCTGTTGTGTGGCGGCTCCGTACCCCCTCCGACTCCGCCTCTTCGCCTATATAAAGGTCCCTGACCTAAATCTTCGAGACGAAAAAGCCACGGTACGAGAAACCTTCCAGAGCCGCCGCCATCGCGAAGCCAAGATCTGGGGGACAGGAGTCTCTGTTCCGGCACGCCGCCAGACGGGGAAGTGCCCCGGAAGGCATCTCCATCGACACCACCGCCATCTCCATCAACGCTGCTGTCTCCCATGAGGAGGGAGTAGTTCTCCATCGAGGCTAAGGGCTATACCGGTAGCTATGTGGTTCATCTCTCTCTCCTATGTATTTCAATACAATGATCTCATGAGCTGCCTTACATGATTGAGATCCATATGATGAGCTTGTAATCTAGATGTCGTTATGCTATTCAAGTGGATTTTACTTATGTGATCTCCGGAGACTCCTTGTCCCACGTGTGTAAAGGTGACAGTGTGTGCACCGTGTGGGTCTCTTAGGCTATATTTCACAGAATACTTGTTCACTGAGTTATGATTTGAGTTGGATGTCTCTATGAAATTGTGGTGTGTTAGTACCTCCTATGAATGCTCACAGCTTGAAAGAACATCTCTCACATTATGTTTTGTGTGTTTGATGTCAATATATGTGATACACTAATGTTTGTTTAAGTGGTACAGGGATTACATAGATATTTATTCATGTGTGTTGGATTTGATCGTCTGTCAAAAGAAATCAGAAAAGTTGGCCAGGGCCGGATAATCCGGGCCGGATATTGTTGAAATATCCGGCCCCCTGATTTTGGCTAAGTCTCTGAGGAAAAGCAGCGCAATATAGGGGCCGGATTTTTGCCCGGATATTGTCCCGGTATTGTACCAGGGCCGGAATATCCGGGCCGGATATTTTGGAAATATCCGGCCCCCTCGATTTTGGCTAAGGACTGGAAGAAAAGCAAGTCTGGCATTGGGCCGGACATTTGGCCGGATAAAGTCACAGTTTTGTCCCGAAGGCCGGATTATCCGGGGGGGCGGATTATTCGGCCCTTACTTAGGCCAGATTATCCGCCCCCCCGGAAGCTGCAACGGCTCAATTTTGAGGGGAGGTATAAATATCCCCCTTCTTCTACCTTGGTTGCTTGCTCAATCATTACACAAGAAATCTGCCAAGCCACCTCCATTAGAGCCACCTCAAGAAACTCAAGATTTGCAAGATCTCCTTCCAACCCCAACCAAAGCTCTTGATCTTTGGAGATTCGAAGGAGAAGACACCGATCTACATCCTCACCGAAGCGTTCTTCATTTCCCCCTCTCTTGTTTGAGGGATCTCATGCTAGTGTTCCTATTTGGTTCCCTAGTTGATTTGTTGTTGATGTGTTATTGTTGATTGTTGTATTGTTACAGATTTGGGAGCCTCCAATTTGGTTGTGGATGTGTGCCCCAAGAACTTTGTAAAGGCCCGGTTTCCGCCTCGAGGAAATCCCTTAGTGGAAGTGGGCTAGGCCTTCGTGGCGTTGCTCACAGGAGATCCGAGTGAAGCCTTCGTGGCTGTTGGTTTGGCTTGCGTAGCAACCACACTCCTCCAAACGTAGACGTACCTTCTTGCAAAGGAAGGGAACTACGGGAATCATCTCCGTGTCATCGCGTGCTCCACTCTCGGTTACCTCTATCCCACTCTATCTCCTATTGCGTAGCTATACCTTGCTTAGTTGATATCCTTGTCATATAGGTAAATTCACTTAGTTGCATATCTAGAGAATTTACCTTTTGTGTCAAGCCTAAATTGAAAAAGAACTAAAAATTGGTTAGCACCTATTCACCCCCCCCCCTCTAGGTGCGGCATACGATCCTTTCAATTGGTATCAGAGCCTCGGCTCTTATTTCGGGCTTAACCGCCTAAGAGTATGCCATACGAGGAGCCCTCGGAAGGGGCCGCCAAGACGGTCTCCATGGAAGACTTCAATTCGTTGAAGTCCTCCATGGAAGCCCAAATGGAAAGCATGAAAAAGATGATTGCCGAGCTTTTTGAAGGAGATATGCCCTAGAGGCAATAATAAAAGTGGTTATTATTTATATCTCTATGTTTATGATAAATGTTTATATGTCATGCTATAATTGTATTAACCGAAACATTAGTACATGTGTGATATATAGACAACAAGAAGTTCCTAGTATGCCTCTTAAACTAGCTTGTTGATTAATGGATGATTAGTTTCATAATCATGAACAGTGGATGTTATTAATAACAAGGTTATGTCATTATATGAATGATATAATGGACACACCCAATTAAGCGTAGCATAAGATCTCGTCATTAAGTTATTTGCTATAAGCTTTCGATACATAGTTACCTAGTCCTTATGACCATGAGATCATGTAAATCACTTATACCGGAAAGGTACTTTGATTACACCAAACACCACTGCGTAAATGGGTGGCTATAAAGGTGGGATTAAGTATCCGGAAAGTATGAGTTGAGGCATATGGATCAACAAGTGGGATTTGTCCATCCCGATGACGGATAGATATACTCCGGGCCCTCTCGGTGGAATGTCGTCTAATGTCTTGCAAGCATATGAATAAGTTCATAAGAGACCACATACCACGGTACGAGTAAAGAGTACTTGTCGGAGACGAGGTTGAACAAGGTATAGAGTGATACCGAAGATCAAACCTCGGACAAGTAAAATATCGCGAGACAAAGGGAATTGGTATTGTATGTGAATGGTTCATTCGATCACTAAAGTCATCGTTGAATATGTGGGAGCCATTATGGATCTCCGGATCCCGCTATTGGTTATTGGTCGGAGTGAGTACTCAACCATGTCCGCATAGTTCACGAACCGTAGGGTGACACACTTAAAGTTGGATGTTGAAATGGTAGTATTTGAATATGGAATGGAGTTCGAATATTTGTTCGGAGTCCCGGATGAGATCCCGGACATCACGAGGAGTTCGGAATGGTCCGGAGAATAAGATTCATATATAGGATGTCATTTTATGTGAATTAAAATGTCGCGGAAGGTTCTATGGAAGGTTCTAGAAGGTTCTAGAAAAGTCCGGAAGAAACCACCAAGGAAGGTGGAGTCCACATGGGACTCCACCTCCATGGCCGGCCAACCCTAGTGGGGGAGGAGTCCCAAGTGGACTCCCCTTAGGGGGCCGGCCACCCCCACATGGGAGGTGGAACTCCCACCTTGGTGGGAGTCCTAGCTTGGCTAGGTTTCCCCCCTCCTATGGAAGGTTTTTGGTTCGGGTCTTATTCGAAGACTTGGACACCACCTCTTGGGGTTCCACCTATATAATGAGGGGCCAAGGGGAGGGGGCCGGCCACCCCAAGGCCACAGCCTGGCCGACCCCCTTGAGTGGCCGGCCACCCCTCCCAAACCCTAGCCGCCCCCTCTCCTCCATAGCTCCCGCGTGCTTTAGCGAAGCTCCACCGGAGTTCTCCACCGCCACCGACACCACGCCGTCGTGCTGTCGGATTCAAGAGGAGCTACTACTTCCGCTGCCCGCTGGAACGGGAGGTGGACGTCGTCTTCATCAACAACCGAACGTGTGACCGAGTACGGAGGTGCCGCCCGTTCGTGGCGCCGGAACCGATCGTGATCAAGATCTTCTACGCGCTTTGCAAGCGGCAAGTGAACGTCTACCGCAGCAACAAGAGCCTCATCTTGTAGGCTTTGGAATCTCTTCAAGGGTGAGACTCGATACCCCCTCGTTGCTACCGTCTTCTAGATTGCATCTTGGCTTGGATTGCGTGTTCGCGGTAGGAAATTTTTTGTTTTCTATGCAACGTTATCCTACACTTTTGGCTCCGGCCCTTCCCAAGGCTCCTAGTGTAGAGGTAAAAGACACGGGTGCGTTAGATGAGGGAGAGGCTTCGGACTTACCCTCATCTACCAAACCCGTGGAAGGTGATAACTTAAACACTATCAAATCTACCAGTGCATCTCCTAGGGGAACTAGTGGAGGTGAAAGCTACAATCGAGTAGCTCCACCTTTCCTATCTCCCGATATACCGGTTCCCCATCCCCATTTGAACATTCGGGGCGACCCACCTAAGTTTTCTATTGATAATTTCGATACTTGGCAATTTGAGTTCCGCTCTCATGTTTGTAGTGCCTCCAATGAACTATGGAGAATCATCTTGGAGGGCTTCAAGCCATACAACCCCGACAAGTTGACTAGAAGAGAAGCGATTGATAGTCAACTCAACAACACCGCCTTACACATGATTCAAACTAGTGTTGGGACACCGGAATTGCATCGTGTCCGGAACTACACCACCGCCAAGGAAGCTTGGGATGGCTTGGCCGCTAGTTGCATTGGAAGTGAGAGCACAAGGAGGAACAAGTATAATCCTCTTAAGAATAAAGCCGAAGGGTTCATGAGGCTACCGGATGAAGATCATGAAGTCATGTATGGAAGACTTCTCACCGTTGCCGATGTCTTCCAGCTTATTGGTGCCACCCACATCAATGACACTTGGATCAAGGAGAAGTACATTGAATGCATGATGCCATTTGTACCCATTGATGTCAAGACTCTTGTGGGGAGGGAATGCTATTCCTCTCTCACCTCTCAACAAGTCGTGCACGAGTTGCAAGCTCTCAAGGTGCTTGAGGAAACCTCTCATGATTCTCGCAATCGTGCTCTTGGGATGGCAAAAGGTTCCAACCTTGCCTTGGTGGTCAACTCCGTTGAAGAAGTGATTCCTCAAGAATCTTATAGGGCATCTTGGAGTATGTCCTATCCGGAAGATTTGCAATGCCACTACCATGATCACATGGACTTCCATGCAAAATCCTTTTGGGTTGATCCCTCCAAGGCCAAGGAAGACAACATCAAGAGGAACAACAAAAGTGGGTTCACTAGCTTTGGTCCAAAGACAAGATCATGCTACAATTGTGATGACAAGCACCACTTCATTGCCGAATGCCCCTATGAAAATAGAGAGCTTCATAATGGGAGGCTCATTCCCAAGGACAAGAGCAAGGACACAAAGGGCAAATATTCAAAAGCCCCCAACAAGAAGTTCTACAACAACAAGACCAAGAAGGGCAAGAGGCCCTCAAGAGTTGTGCTAGTAACAAGGGAAGAATATTCATCCGATGAAGTTGAAAGTTCTAGTGGTGATGAAGATGAAGAAAGCTCAAAGGAATTGGCCGCCATCGTCACCACCAACATACCCTCTTCATCTCTCTTTGAATCTCCCAATGAGAACCCTCATATCAAGAATGCACATTGCTTCATGGCAAGGTCCTCCTTGGACACACCTATTGTGCTATCAACTCAAGAAGAGTATACCTCCGGAGATGATGATGTTGATGATGAAGAAGATGCAACCTCTAATGGATTGGTCGCTCTTGCCTCCCTCTCCACTAACTCTTCATCACCAAGTGAATCCCCCAATGAGGTCATTCATGTGGAGGAAGAAAGTTGCCTCATGGCTCAATCCTCCGAGGTATCATCTCCTAGTCCCTCTATGCCTAACATATCTAGTGATCTAGGGGTTGATGATGCTAGTCTAAAAGTGAAACAAGAAATGCTAGATTTTGATGATTTCATTCTCAACCTACAAGGTAACACTAAAAAGCATGTTTCAAACCTCATGGTTCGTTTAGCTCAACAAAGTGATATGCTTGAGAAAAAGGGTCAAATAGAGAGAGAAGACTCTCTCGAAATCCATGCTCTTAAAAATGCTCTTGAGGAAAGTCAAGAAACTATAGCTTCTCTTGAGGAGAGGCTAGAAACTCTTGAAGAGCCTCAAGATAAAATTAACAAGCTCACTAAAGCTAGAGATCTTGCTAGGGCTAAGTCTAAAGTGCTTAAAAAGGAAAAGGCCCAATTTGAGGTTGATCATGAGAAACTTGTGAAGGATCTAGATGAACTAGACAAAGCTCACAAAGCTTTGAAGAGTGAATTCACTCTCCTATCCAAATCCTATGAGCAACTTCAAATTAGGCTTTCTTCATATGATGTGCCTAGTTCCTCTACTCCTCTATGTGATCATGCAAATATTGTTGAGGAAAATTCTAGGTTGAAGGATGAACTTGCTAAGGCCTCCTCTCCCCAAAGTAAACTTTCTTTGGATGATCTTTTGAGTAAGCAAAGATCAAACAATGGGAAGGAGGGCCTTGGTTATAATGCCAAGGCAAAGAAGGCAAACAAGCAAAAGGCCAAGCCCGCACAAGAGAAGAAGAAAGACGTCACTAATGGTGAAGCCTCCAAGGGCAAAACCATGAATGATGATGATGCGGGAATTGCTAACCCTCACTATGTTTTATTTAAAGATTATTATGGTGATGTTTATGCTAAATATGTTGGCCCATATGATGGTTATGTTGCTTGGTCTATTTGGGTCCCAAAGACCCTTGTTGCTAACAAAAGAGGACCCATTGCGAAATGGGTACCTAAATCCAAGAATTGATCTCATGTAGAACTATGCCACGGAGGTTCAAAATGGGTACTTGATAGTGGATGTACAAGTCATATGACCGGCGGCAAGAACCTCGTCAAGGAGTTGAGGCCTAACATAAATTATATCACCGTCTCCTTTGGCGATAATTCTACATCCGAGGTATTGGGTTTTGGCAAGGTTGTGGTTGCACACAACATTACTCTTGTGGATGTCATGCTTGTCAAAACCCTTGGTTACAATTTGCTTTCCGTTTCCGCCCTTGGCAAGATGGGTTTCGCCGTCTTTATTGATAATGATATTGTGGTCCTCTTGTGGAGCAAGACTCTAAAAGTCGCTTTCGTTGGGTATCGCGAACACAACTTGTATATGGTGGACTTTTCGGGGACCACCACGACAAGTGCGATGTGCCTATTCGGAAAGGCGGACGTGGGTTGGTTGTGGCATCGCCGCCTAGCCCATGTCAACATGAGAACTTTGCAAAGTCTTCACAAGGGGAACCATATTGTGGGACTAATGGAAAATGTGTCTTTTGCCAAAGATCGTGTTTGTAGGGCTTGTGTTGAAGGCAAAATGCATGACTCTCCGCATCCAAGCAAGACCATTATCTCTTCCAAGAGGATCTTGGAGCTCCTTCATGTGGATCTCTTTGGCCCCGTTACTCATGCAAGTCTTGGTGCGAAGAAACATTGCTTGGTGATTGTCGATGACTACTCAAGATACACTTGGGTCTACTTTCTCAAGACGAAAGATGAGACTCAACAAATATTCATTGACTTTGCTACCGAGGTGCAACGCCAACACAACCTCCTCATTATGGCAATAAGAAGTGACAACGGCTCCGAGTTCAAGAACTACACACTCAATGATTTTCTTAGTGATGAGGGGATTCGTCATCAATATTCCGCTGCTTACACCCCTCAACAAAATGGTGTTGCGGAGAGGAAGAACCGGACTCTTATGGATATGGCAAGGTCTATGATGGCGGAGTATAAATCCCGCTATAACTTTTGGGCCGAAGCCATCTCCACCGCTTGTCACTCCTCCAACCGGCTCTATCTCCGCAAGGGCTTGAACAAGACTCCATATGAAATACTCACCGGGAACAAGCCTAATATCTCATACTTCAAGGTGTTCGGGTGTAAGTGTTTCTACAAAATCAAAGGAGTTCGTTTATCTAAATTCGCTCCTAAAGCTTTGGAGGGTATATTTGTTGGTTACGGTGCCGAGTCTCACACTTATAGAATCTTTGATATAGCCTCCGGGATTATCATTGAATCTTGTAGTGTGAGGTTCGAAGAAAATGATGGCTCCCAAGTGGGGCAAGTTGATGTTTGTGCAGGTGATGAAATACCTCAAGATGCCATAGTAAGAATGGGTGTGGGATTTTTCCGCCGGTGTGGCGTCTCGGGAAGAACTATGCTCTACCACGGTGGAGCCCTCATCTTCTCAACATCAACAAACCCTACCTAGTGAAGCAAATGATGCACCAACCCAAGAACAAGAACAAGACCCTCCCTCTTATGTGCAAGATCAAGGACAAGATCAAGGTCAAGATCAACCAATCATTCATAATGGCTCCAATGAGGATCCAATCAACTCTTTCCCTTCTCCGAATAGTGTTCAAGATCAAGCACATGAGATTGAGCAACCCCAAGCAATTGAGGAAGCTCAAGTTCAAGGTCAAGACG